>NC_057756.1:5123827-5145826 GCF_004010195.1 Chiloscyllium plagiosum
CTGTCCACTACACCTCCAATTTTGGTGTCATCTGCAAACTTACTAACTGTACCTCTTATGCTCGCATCCAAATCACTTATGTAAATGAAAAAACGTAGAGGACCCAGCACCAATCCTTGTGGCACTCCACTGGTCACAGGCCTCCAGTCTGAAAAACAACCCTCCACCACCACCCTCTGTCTTCTACCTTTGAGCCAGGTCTGTATCCAAATGGCTAGTTCTCCCTGTATTCCATGAGATCTAACCTTGCTAATCAGTCTCCCATGGGGAACCTTGTCGAAAGCCTTACTGAAGGCCATATAGATCACATCTGCCCTCATCAATCTTCTTTGTTACTTCTTCAAAAAACTCAATCAAGTTTGTGAGACATGAGATGATGCGTAATATCGATCCAGTGCCTGGCTTAGTTAAAAAAAATAAATGCACAGATGGAAATGCTCACTTTAATATTTTTAACCTGACTGATCTGCGTGTGCAAATATCTGCCCTCAAGTTATAATGAGGGGAAATGAAAGTGGTGGGTGCTTGGAATGCATTGCCCCCAATGATAGTAGAGTCAGAGACATTAGGGACATTTAAGCAATTGCTGGGCAAACACAGGACTGGCAGTAAATTGTGTAGGTTAGGTTGATCTTAGATGAAGATAAATGCTTGGCACAATATCGTAGGCCGAAGGGCCTGTACTGTGCTGTACTGATCTGTGTTTTATGTTCTGTGGTGGCTCAGTGGTTAGCACTGCCGCCTCACAGCACCAGCGACCCGGGTTTGATTCCAGCCTCGGGCGACTGTCTGTGTGGAGTTTGCACGTTCTCCCCGTGTCTGCGTGGGTTTCCTCCGGGTGCTCCGGTTTCCTCCCACAGTCCAAAGATATGCAGGTGATTTGGCCTTGCTAAATTGCCCACAGTGTTCAGGGATGTGTAGGTTAGGTGCATTAGTCAGGGATAAATATAGGGTAGGGGGGAATGGGTCTGAGTGGGTTACTCTTCGGAGGGTCGGTGTGGACTTGTTGGGCCGAAGGGCCTGTTGGAATTCTGTAGTATGTACTATGTTCCATAAAGGTTTTATGCATTTAACTGAAGTTTAGGTTCTCAATAACAATAAACTCTGACTTTATGGTGAATCATTACTGAAAGGTTTAGCAGGTGGTGTGTCCTGGGTGTTGTGGCTTTATGACTGGACTGTTACTTCAGTGTGTAATCTGCTGAATCTAAATCCTGCAATGGTGGCTTTTGAATTCAATTCGGCGGCTTAGTGATTAGCGCTACCACCTGATGGTGCGAGGGACCTGGGTTCGATTCCAGCCTTGGGTGACTGTCTATGTGGAGCTTGCACATTCTCCCCGGTTTTCCTCCGGGTGCTCCGGTTTCCTCCCACACTCCGAAGATGTGCAGGTTAGGTCGATTGGCCGTGCTGATTTGGCCCGTAGTGTGTGCAGGCTGGGTGGATTAACCATGAGGAAAGTGAGGTTAGGTTGGGGGAGGTGTCTCTGGGTGGGATGATCTCTAGGGGGTAGGTGCAGACTTGATGGGCCGAATGGCCTCTATCTGTACTGGGGGGATTCTGCAGTGTATACCTTTCCCACAGGTTTGCCACTTGACCTGCTATCTGAGATTACAAACTCAGACCTCAAGCAGACAAGACGTTAAACCTCATTCATGCCCCAAGCCCTTCCCTCTTTCCAATGCACTGCAAGAAACAAATCATTAATCTGTTGCAAGTCAGTTTTGGTGAGTCAGTAATCACACTTACTGACAGACACTTCTGGCTTGTGGCGAGATTATTCTATACGAGTGGCTCCAGATATCTGGCAGCTGAGATCAGTTGGATTTAATTAGATGTGCTAACAATCCCTCGGGCAAAACAAAATGTTGCTGCAAAATAAATACCGAAGATAAAATTATCTGCAATGAAATGTGTTGAGTCTAAGGATTTATGTGTGGAGTTCTCGCTTTAAGTCACCCCGTTTAAAGATCTTTCACTTTAAAGTTGTTGCTGTCCTATGTTCACTCTCCTCATTTAAAGTCCTGCTTTTCATTTTAACATTCCTTACTTCCCAGCTATACCTCATATGATTGCACCTCTTGCACCATCATGTGTCGTGTCATTGTGATGTCAGCTAGACCCCCACATCCCCCAACTCTGATTGGTTGGTGCCAATGTGTTTGTGCTGACGTCCAAAATCATTTATTTAAAAATTGTGTCTCAGGTTCTGAGTAAACTTTTCAAATATATGTCTATATTTTTTTCTCTCCCAACATCTCTATTCTTTTTAGCCAAAAAAGTAGAGGAACTGGTCAGGATTTAGTTCTTTTCAAAGAATTCTCTGCTGCGCTATACATTACGTGTCCAGATACAATAACTGAGGAATGTATATAGTGTCTGTACCATATTAGAAATTCTTTTACCATTGCAAGCAAGAAGTTTTATTTCCTAACTGAAGTTTTCCTTGAGTTGGTTTGCAAGTTATTTCAACTAGGGATGCATGATGCAGCACATGTATGCCACAGTATTTCAACCTTTACATTAGTTAACTCAAGCAATGGTTTTCCCCAGGAACCTAACTCTGATTTTAACATTGATTCCTATGAGAAACCATGCTTCACTTAAAGTTGCAAGTTTCAGGAGGGCAACCCTGACTTTGAGTGTGGGAACCGCGTACTTCCACCTTACGTTTTTAGCTTTCAGGCTCGCAACGTTAACTCAAGACATTTTGTGAAATAATACTCAGCTGTTGTCTGACGAAGTGTAGACTTCTGAATTGCGATAGTGTGCAGAGCATTCTCCTAAAATTGGAAGGACTTGAGAGTTAGGAAACAATTGCTGGCCGAAAGATCAAATGCTGCAACTTCTCCATGATTATTTGCGGTAATCTTGGGGACAAGTTTGTTAGTTCCGTTCAATGTCAAAATGGACCTTAACTTGATTATGTTTAATGAGTGGCATTTTCCCACAAGAAACAGAGACGGGGGCTGGAAAAGTCAGCTTTGGTGGGACAAAGGGCCCCTCGTCACTGTTCTGTCTCCAGCCTTGCGGTTCCACTCATCGATAATTCATATTTCCGTTCCTCTCCGTGCTCTCCAACCTCGCTAATCTTTCCCCAAGCGCCGTTTGTGGTCGGTCCGACTTAAAGCATCGATTTCAAATCATCACACGCCTTTTTACAGGTAACTATGACGCCGTGATTTTAAAACAGTCTGCAGTTTTGCGTGGAGCGTCGAAATAAAAAGATAAGGTTTAAATGGAGAGCCCAGCGATCACTGAACGGGGAATCGAAAGTGATATAACACCGTGTCATTTTCCAAATTTTATTTACAGTGCCAGTTTCTAACGTCAAAGTATCGTCCAACAATTCGGTGCCAGTAGAAAGCCTCAATGCCATTTTACTGACTTGTGAGGCCGAGGGCTCTATACAATCAAGGATATGGTATAAGGGTAACAGCCTTCTCAAGGACAGTGACGGAATAAAAATCTCTCAGGAGAAAGAGACACTGACTATAATCAGTGCTGACAGAAACGACTCTGGAACATATACATGTCAAGTCATTGGTATCACTAACAATGCATCTGGAAGTTTTGACCTGAAAATTAATTGTGAGTACACGGAAACCTTGAGGAGTTGGTTTACATTTACTATCAGCGATTCTTTTAGGTGCGAAGACAACACGTGTTCTCTCGATTCCTTTTTGTAGATGGACCAGAGGCAGTCACTGTTGAACCCCCGGGGCCAAGTCACCTAGAACTGGGGCAATCGATTACATTACGTTGCTCTGCCCAATCCGTCCCTTCAGCTGCCTATAGATGGTCCAATGGTAATGGGCTGTTAGACAGCGGACAAACGTACAACATTGAATCGACAAAGGAAAGTCCAGGTGGGAATTATACCTGTGAGGCTTATAACAACATAACCAAACAAACCAAAAGTGCTACTATAGAGGTAACTATTGAAGGTGAGTAAACGTTTCACCAAAACAGACTAACAGCATTTTGTCCATGTGCTTCATTCCATATTTTTGTTTCTTTTCTATGTTGTTCTTTCTGTGTTTACTGGTAATAACAAATATTTCTTTCTAATGTAACAAAATAACAATATTGTCAATGTCTATGAGTTTCTACAGTCACATCAATAACACAAAGTTTATACCTGCAGCACCATTCACAACTCCTCAGAGACTGGGGCAGCCCATATCCAAATGCAACAAGACCTGGACTATATTTGGATTCGGGCTGACAAAACAGCAAGTCAAATTCATACCACGCAAGTGCCATCAACAATAGCGAATCTATCTATCATTCTCTGACATTTGACAGCATTACCATCACTGAAAGCCGACTATCAATATCCTGGGGTTTACCATTGACCAGGGACTCAACTTGACTCGTCATATGTCGTGGCTACGAGACCAGGACAGAGGCTAGGAATCCTGCAGTGAGTAACTCAGCTCGTTACTCCCCAAAGCCTGTCCACCATCGATAAGGGATAAGTCAGGATTGTGATGAAATATTCCACACTTACCTGGATGAGTACCGCTCCAACAACACTCAAGAAGCTCAACACCGTCCAGGATGAAAGGATTAGCTTGATTGGCACCACGTCCGCAAACACTTACTCCCTCCACCCACAATACTCAGTGGCAGCAGTATGTACCATCTACAAGATGCACTGCAGAAGTTCACCTAAGCTGTTTAAACAGCACCTTCCAAATACATGACCATAATCATCTTGAAGGATGAGGGAAGCAGATGCATGGTCTAATAACCCCTCCCCCACCACCTCCCCCCCCCCCCCACCTCAAGTTCCCCTCCAAGCCATTCTCCATCCCGATTTGCAAATAGAGTCACAGAGTTTGTGTGGAATTTGCACATTCTCCCTATACCTGCGTGGGTTTCCTCCGGGTGCTCCGGTTTCCTCCCACAGTCCAAAGATTAGGTGGATTGACCATGCTAAATTGGCAACAGTGACCAGGGCTGTGCAGGCTAGGGAGATAAGGCATGGGTTGTGCAGGGTGAAAGGGAAAGGAATGGATCAAGGTGGGATGCTCTTTGGCGGGTCGATGGGCTGGATGGCCTGCTTCCTCACTCTCGGGATTCTCTGATTCTACTCCAGAGACTTGCTTGAGAGAGGGACAAGACTTAATATTCCAGGACTTCGGTGTTTCAGGCAAGGTTGATGGGATATAAAAGGTCAGGTAAGGAAAAATATCCCAGCTGAAGGAAAACACCTTGAGAGAGCTTATCCAGCAAAGCTGAAAGGTGAGATCGCAGCAGTAGCAAGGGTGCAGGCCTCCCTACAGCCTCTGAGGTGCTTAAAAAGGTGATATAGGTACAGATATGTGGACAGGTTATGGAAAAATGTACAGATCACGGGTGGGTGATGTTAACTTCCCCTACAGTGACTGAGGGTCCCTTGGTGCGAGGGTCTTGGATGGGGGTGAGAAGGGGCAGTTGTTAGGTGTGTCCGGGGCAAATATGCAAACAGTTCAACGAGAGACAGGACCATATGAGATCTGGTATTGGGAATGAGCCCGGAGCTCTAAGTTTCAATGAGGGAGCATTTCAGGACCTAATGGCCATAATTCTGTACAAATTTAAAAATCACACAACACCAGGTTACCATTGACCAGGGACTCAACTTGACTCGTCATATGTAGTGGCTACGAGACCAGGATAGAGGCTAGGAATCCTGCAGTGATTCGAAAGCTAGTGCTTCCAAATAAACCTATTGGACTATAACCTGGTGTTGTGGGATTTTTAACTTTGTACACCCCAGTCCAACACCGGCACCTCCAAATCATAATTCTTTAAGTTTTCAGTTACTCTTGGTCAGGATAAGATTAGTCCTGGAGTAAAAGACTAAACTGGGGGGGAGGCTAACTGCAGCAATACTAGGTAGGAGGTGGTGAACGTAGATTGGGGGCAGCTGTTTGAGAGTAAATCCACATTTGCCACAAAGGCCAGCTCAGGACCTGTGAAAATGAAGGATAAGGATGGCAAGGTTTGGGAACCTTGGATGACAAGAGAACTATGTTAGTATGCCTTTGAGCTTTGCCAAGTCAAAATCATGCTAACAATGGGGGGCCCTCTACCCAACAGACTACAGTGTTTCACGAAGACAACTCAACAACTTCACCAATGAAACTCAGGATCAGCAAAAAACGTTGACGCATCCAGCGGCACCCATGAATGATTTATTTCAAAACTGCGGTATCAAATTGGTAGCCAAAGATGCTTCTTAGAAGTCCTCAGACAGTTGAGGAATCTTACTTTTTCGTATTCGTAAAAAATTCGTATTTTTTCAGCGTGCGTAACTTTGCCTCACAGAGAGTGCCAGAGGAAGGTGAACTTTGCAAGTGCAGAGTTCCCGGCTGATCTCAAGATTGCCATTCGGTACTCGATATCGCAACTCGAATGAACACTGGTCTTGTGACAGGCATAGAGAAGGCTGGAGAAACTCAGCAGCGCCTGCAGAGGGAAAACAAACCAGCTCTGACAAAGAGTCATGCTGGACTCAAAAAGTGAACCCTGTTTGCCTCTCCACGGAAGCGAGGAGAAAGTGAGCCCTGCAGATCGCTGGAGATCAGAGTCGAGAGTGTGGTGCTGGAAAGGAACAGCCGGCCAGGCAGCATCCGAGGAGCATAAGCCTCATTCCCTGATGAACAGCTTATGCCCGAAACGTCGACTCTCCTGCTCCTCGGATGCTGCCTGACCGCCTGCGCTTTTCCAGCACCGCACTCTCGACTCTCCACAGAAGCTGCCAGACTCGCTGAGTTTCTCCAGTAATTGTCGATGCTGGTTTCAGATTTCGCATGTGGTTCGTTGCTTTCGTTTGAGCACAGCAAGGTTTGTGACTTATGGTTCTCATGCTAGAGAGATATCTTCCTGTCTCTGTTAACACTCATAGTCTGTAATGGTTCCCTTTACCTTCAAGTTATTGCTGTCTGATTCCAGCAGTTGGAAACCTCTTTTGTTCACACATTTGTATGTTGCTTTCTGTAAGTACACCCTCTCACTGGTAACTGCTACGATATTAAAGGATATTCAACATTTAGAAACAGGGCAAAAAGAAGAGGTAGTGCGTTAGTGCTGATTGAGAGGAGTGAGTTCAGTGGATGTCTGCATCAGTAGGCAAGGAATGCAGAATCAGTTTGGGTCAAGTTCAGCAAAAGCAAGGAGCTACAGTTATTGGCCGAAATTGTCTCTCGGTTACCGAACCTCCATCGTCCTGTCAGAGCAGCAGTCGGACTGTTGACAGAGCAGGAAATTAGAGATGCAGTCATCATGTGGGACTTCAACCGATAGATGAGGGAATGCACCGATGCTGTGGAGGAGAAATTCCTGGAATTTCTATGGGATGATTTACTGCAGAAATACATTGAGGAACCAACATGGGCCACATTTTAGAACTTGTACAACGCAGTGAAAAAGGGGCGATTACTCTTGCTGCTGGTGAACTTTTCAGCAATGACAGGTTTTTACCAATCAGTTTGGGACGGTAGTAGTTCAATCGAAAATGAGTGTCTTAAGTTTAAACAAAGTCAGTTATGAGAGTTTGGGGGGATAAAAGGCCACGGTGAATGGAAAAACAAATGTATTAAAAGCACAGAAGACATGTCTACTGCTGCAAGGATTAATGCTTGGATTGAAAGGAAAATCCATTCTTTTAAAGCAAAAAGGTAGAAGTTAGACTATTGAGGCAGGTTAAATGCAATGTAGTGATTGGAACCGGCTGGATCTTAAATTGGGCCAATCAGGGAGCCCCGGCTGACTGGTATTCGGGGATTCAGAGTCTACTCGCTTCAAGACCAAAATATTGAATATTTCCGAGGAGGCGGTCGGTATAAACCTTAGAGATCAAAGGACACGGGGAGAAAGCGAAAGCAGGGTTGTAGGATCAGCCGTCATCGTGTGAGTGATGCAGTAGGTTCGATGGGCCAAATGGCCTACTCCTGCTCCTATTTGTAAAGTTTCTAGGGGGCAGGCCTAACCAGGTGACGATGTCCTCTCTTCATAATCTCTTACGAACGCAACGGCCGTCACATGCTCTTATCATGGCACAATCAAGACCGTCTTGTAAATCCATTCTGCCGCGAAAGCACTGCTGTCTTAACCAGGGCCTGAACGGCCTCATTATCCGGGCAATCATATCTAACACCGAAGGCACTGCATCACATAGATGGAGTGCAAGTCACCACTCATGGCTATGTTGCTTAACCCATGAGCTTAACCCAGGAGTCTGTCTTTGCATGTAACCCTGAAAGCCGAACAGTGCAGTATCAACTTCCAAGATGCACGCTCATTGGGTTCCTTATTTTCTTTTTCAGAAAAGGCCATAAAAAGCGAAACGTTGTCTGCTGGTGCCATAGCTGGCATCGTGATTGCAATTCTCGCCGTTCCTGTTATTGGGGGAACTGCGTGGTTTGTCAAAAAGAAGTTAAGCAGGTAAGCGCATGATGTGCACATTTAATGAGCATCTTTTGCTGATTCACCTTTGCGTGTGCTAGTTTGAGATTATCTGCACGGCTCAGTCTTTGATCAGACCATCAGGTAAAGGAGCAGCATTTGGTCATTCTGCCCTAGGATTGGGGCTGTCCTGTTTCTCAAGCCCGTTCCCCAGGAGATGGAGAGGGGGACACAGAGTGGGGCAGGGAGGGGCTTGGTGGGTAGCAGAGGGCTGCACCAAATGAAGCAGCTGCCCCATCTAATACCTACCAGCAGGGGGCCTCTCACTGGAACGGTTGGCTCTTTCAAGTGAAGAAGGCGGATGGTGGGGGAAGGGAAAACTGTCCTACGGCAGAGATTTCCCTCCTGACGTTCTCTCCATCCCCTGCCAAAGGTTCATTTCCTGCCCATTTTCCTGGCTTTCTGTAGCGCTGCACCAACCCCCCCCCCGCCCAAACACCGAATTCAGCTGCTGACCCTCTGCTCAGGGCTGGCATCTCTCGGAAGGGGCCCACGGTGAGCAGTTGGCGGAGAGAGGGTCACATTTCCAACAGAGCTTGGGACCAGCTAAATTCAGAACCACGTTTCCATAATTATCCATCCTGCTCCCGATGCTGCCTTGTGTTAGGGTGATGCACTCGGGCAGGACAAACAATACAGGGGGGACCATGTGATGACCCCAGGATGCAGCGATTGAACTTGATGTGTAAGTCCGTCCATCCCTTCAGGTCACAGGGACACAGGATACTCACCTTTATTAGCCGAGGCTTAGAGTTTAACAGGGAGGTGATTCTGGAACTGTATAAAACACTGGTTCGACCACAGCTAGGATATTGTGTGCAGTTGTACATTATAGAGGGGAACAGGATAGCACTGGAGAGGAGTCAGAGGGAGATTTACCAGGGGGTTGCCTAGGCTGCAGAGTTTTGGTTCTGAAGAGAGATTGGACCGACTGGGGTCGTTTCCCTCAGAGGAGACCGAGAGGGGGACAGGATTGAGCTGTGTGGAACGATGTGGGGCATAGAGAGGGTAGACAGGAAGAGATGTTTCCCCTTGATGGAGTGAACGGGAGACGGGGGGGAGGGATAGTGTCATTGATTTAAGGAAAGGGGCCGGACGTTTAAAGTGAATGTGAGGAAAAAAAAATTTTTCACTCAGAGGGTAGTGGGAATCACTGCCTATAAGAGTAGAGATAGAGGCAGGAATCTATTGAAGAAGTATTTAGATGCTCACTTGCAATGCCAAGGCTATGGGGGCCAAGTACTGGGAAATGGGGTTAGAGCAATTAACTGGTAGTTTTTGATATTTGGCAGGTCGAAAGGTTTTTTTTGACAGTGCTGTAAATCTCTATGATTCTATACACTACCTAACTGTGCTGTTAACCTTCAGCCACAGCCAATAGCTTCTCAATGATTCTCTTCATTTCAAGCATGTTTTGCACAGTCTGGGACTTTATTCCCATTGAGCTTTGCTCCCACCAATTTGTGCTGACGTTAAAAAAGTAATAATGTTGTTGTGCCAGCAGTTGGCCCATATCCCTTCATATCCACGTACCTATTCAGATCTCCAGGAGTCTCACTGCAGAGCGTTTGCACAATACTTGGTCAACAGAAACTACACGGTGTCACATCAGCAATCTTGGCACGGCAAATTTATGCCGCGTGTCTGTCTGATTCACTTTTCTCTTTAGTCGTTTGTGGGAGTGTGGGCGTTGCTGAGTCAGCCTTGGCTGTCCCTATGGAAGTACCCTTGCTGAGCCATTTCAGAGGGCAGTTAAGTTCAGAGGGCTGTGGAACGCACAGAAGTAGTTGTGGGTTTGGAATGTGCTGCCTAAGGATCTTTGGTGGACTCCTACAGTGCATCTTGTAGATGGTACATTCGGGGACTACTGAGCGTCAGTGGCGGAGGAACTGGGTGTTGGTGGATGTGGTGCCAATCAAGCGGGGGCTGCTTTGTCCTGAGCGTTGTTGGAGCTGCCCCCATCCAGGGCAAGTGGGGGTGCATTCCAACACATTCCTGACTTGGGTTGTGTGAGGAGCTTTGGGAAATCAGGAGGTGAGACTCTCACTGCAGGATTCCCAGCCTCTGAGCTGCTCTTGTGGCTTTCATATGGTCAGTCCAGTTCAATTTCTAGTCAATGGTGACCTCCAGGATGTTGACAGTGAAGGATTCAGCGATGGTCACGCCATTGAATGTCAAGGAGTGATGGCTAGATTCTCTCCTGTTGGAGGTGGTCACGTGTGTGCTGTCAATGTTACTCGCCTCTTGTCAACTGGATATTGGCCAGGTCTTGCTGCATTTGAACATGGACTGCTTCAGTACCTGAGGATTATTCATGGAGACTGGCTGCTGGGAGGGAGTGCAAGGTGGGAGGGAAAGCTGCATTTTCAGATGTGGATGCAGGAAATCTGGAGAGAGGGAAAGATCCGTGAGTGAAAGAGTCCAATGTGTTGTCAGTCAACTGTTGTGTTCTCCTGAGGTGCAGGACTGCCTCAAATTCAGAGGGACCATGCCACTGCTGTTGGTCACATCTGCATACTTATGTCTTGTGGAGAATTTGTTCTCATCCTTCTATCACTGGAAGAGCTCGGCTGTTCAACCCCATTGACAGGCAAGAGAGAAGCTCCCAGCCTTCACTCCACTCCTATAGTAACCGAATCCTCAAGGAGCATGTTGCAGCCCCTTCAGCTAGAATAGGATGGAGTCTGCCGTGCTCCCAGAATCCTTTGCGAGTCCAGAGATAGGATGCCAATGCCTCAAGCATCCCAGAGACTCTGGTGAGCTGGAACATGAGTGAGTCTGGTTTCTGATCACATGCACGGTCACACTGTCCCAGAATAGACATTGTGTAGAGGTCGATGAGTGTTAATTGTCTCAGCGTTGCTTGTGAAGCCAGGACAGGATGAATAGAAAGTTATGTTTTGTTCCGAAACGAACTGAAGGCATAGAAGGGATGTTATGTTTCAGTTATACAGGGACTGTAGCTGGAGTACTGTGTGCAGCACTGGTAACCGAACTCAGAGGCATGGAAACAGACCCTTCGGTCCAACTCCTCCATGCCAACCAGATATCTTAAACTAATCTAGCCCCATTTGCTAGTATTTTGCCCATATCCCTCTAATCCCTTCCTATTCATACACCCATCCAGATGCCTTTAAATGCTGTCATTGTACCAGCCTCCACCACTTCCTCTGGCAGCTCATTCCACACACGTACCACCCTCTGTGTGAACAAGTTGCCCCTGAGGTCCTTTTAAAATTTTTCCTCTTTCATCCTAAACCTATGCCCTCTAGTTCTGACTCCCCCACCCCAGGGGAAAGGCCTTGCCTATTTATCCTATCCAAGTGCCCTCATGGTTTTATAAACCTCTGTGAGGTGATGCCTCAGCCTCCGAAGCTCCAGAGCAAACAGCCCCAGCCTGTTCCGCCTCTCCCCATGCCTCAAGCCCTCCAACTCTAGCAACGTCCTTGTAAATCTTTTCTGAACCCTGTCAAATTTCACAGCATCTTTCCTGTCGCTGGGAGACCAGGATGGCACGCGGTATTCCAAAAGGGGCTGACTCAATGTGCTGTACAGCCGCAACATGAAGTCCTAGTGCCCCTCACCCTATGCTGAAAGCATTTGAATGAATTCAGAGATTTATTAAGACCTGGAATGAGTAGATTGCCTTATGAGGAAAGGCTAAACCATCTAGAACTGTATCCTCTGGAGTTCAGAAGAGTCACAAATGACTGAACGGAAAGATATAAGATCCTGAGGGGACGTGATCAGGTGGATATAGAAACGATGCTTCCTCTTGTGGGAGAGCTGAGAACGAGGGGTACAAAATCAGAAATTGCTGGAAAAACTTAGCAGGTCTGGCAGCACCTGTGGAAAGGAAGCAGGGTGAACCTTTCAGGTCCAGGGACTGTTTGTTTTTGGTTTCGAGCACCTGCAGTGCTTTTTTATTTAATGTTTAGTCTCGAACTAGCGGTGAGAGTTCCAAAATACGGAGGTGCTGTTCAAAATAAGAAATGAGGAAATGTTTTTTCCTCTCTCAGAGGAAGTCTTTGGGCTGCCCTTCCGCATTTGGCAATAGATGCAGAATCTTTAACTATTTGGAAGGGAGACTGAGGTAGATTCTTGAGGACCAAAGGAGAGCACGATTATTATGGGAGGCGCAGGGATGTAGAATTGAGGTCCAAATCAGATCAGCCACGATCCTATTGAATGCTGGAGAGCGGGCTGGAGGGGCCGAGATGGTCTTCTCTTGTCCCTTGCTTGGATGACAGTCCCTGTTCAATTTTAGGAGCTGGGGGGGGGTAGCTTTGGAGAGCATGGCATTATTCAATGTTCTTAGGCTCCTAACCTAATCTAGTCCCATTTGCCAGCACCCGGCCCATATCCCTCTTAACCTTCCTATTCATATACCCATCCAGATGCCTTTTAAATGCTTTAATCCAAGTGAGGTTAGTTTAGATTGGGAGCATGGTTGGCAATTAGACCAAAGGGTCTGTTTCCGTGCTGTGTGACTCTTAAAAACAAGAACTGGGGCCACAGTTTACAAATAAGGGGTCAACTGCTGCAGTGAGAGATGAGGAGAAAGCATTTTTTATTAGATTAGATTCCATACCCTTCGGCCCAACAAGTCTACACCGACCCCCTGAAGAGTAACCCACCCAGACCCATTCCCCTAACCTACATTTACCCCTGACTAATGCACCAAACACTATGGGACAATTTAGCATGGCCAATTTACCTGACCTGCTCATCTTTGGATTGTGGGAGGAAACCAGAGCACCCAGAGGAAACGCAGACACGGGGAGAATGTGCAAACCACATAGACAGTCACCCGAGGCTGGAATCGAACCCAGCTTCCTGGCGTTGTGAGGCAGCAGTGCTAACCCACTGAGCCACCAGGTAAGATGGATCTTTAAGGATGTGGTCTGCCTTTCTGAGGAAGTGAGAGGTGTAGAGGGAGCCAATGGATGGAAGGCTGGTTCACCTGATGGACTGTTCTCAACTCTCTGTAGTTTCCATATCAAGGTAGAATACTTTCCATGGCGCATCTATGAAGGTTAGTCAGAGGCTTTATGGACATGCGGGATCCCCTTTAACCCCTGAAGATGAAGAGGCATCAAGTTTGTTTGACACTGTCAGCATACGGTTCTGTTTGTTTACCCCGAGTGTACTTTGCTCATCTTGACCTGAAAGACCATCTGATATCTGTCTGACGAACGCAGTGCGGTGCTAAATTCCATACTGAAACCACTCCCCGGACAGGAAGTTTTATGGGAATTTCCCCATTTGATTTCTTGGCAGCCAGCTTGCAATGAGGAAACTAAGAACAAGATGTGGCCATTCAGCCCTTCGAACCTGCTCCGCACTTCAGCCTGTTGTGGCTGATCCTCTCTCGATGCCATGTCCTCCAATACCATTTCACTCAGAGGGCTTTGATCCCTTTGGAATTCTTGATCATAAAGACAAAGGTTTTGTGATACGATCGCTTGACTATTAATCCTATTAATTCCTGATGAGGGGTCTCTGCCCGAAACTTCGACTCTCCTGACCTGCTGCGCTTTTCCAGCGCCACATTTTTCGACTCTGACCCCCAGCATCTGCAGTCTGCACTTCCTCCTGTTAATCCAGAAACTCAGGCTCAGTTCTGGATGACTCAGGCTCAAATCCCACCATTTCAGGTGGCGTAATCTGAACTCAATCGGAAGTTACTGATGACCACGAAACCGTTGTCAATTGTCATAAAAGACCATCTGGCTCACTTGTATCCTTTCGGGAAGGAGATCCGACTCTAGATGTGACTCCAGACCCACAGCCATGTGGTTGACTCTCAACTGCCCTCTGCAAATAAGGATGGGAGATGAAGATCGCCCACGTCCAGAGAACAAATAAAGAAAAAGAGGGGTTGTGGAAGCTCAGTCTGTTTAAGGTAGAGATTGGTAGATTCCTGATGGGGTTGGGTAAAAGCCATTGAAGTGTTCGCAGTCAGGCATGATCGTACTGAAAGGTGTCGGAAGGTGACTGTTGGGTGGCATGGCGGCTCAGTGGTTAGCACCGCTGCCTCACAGCGCCAGGGACCCAGGTTCGATTCCAATCTCGGGCGACTGTCATGTTCTCCCCATGCCTGGGTGGGTTTCCTCCCACAGTCACAAAGATGTGCTGGTTAGGGTGGATTGGCCATGACATGACATGACCTGTCTGAAGGTGGCTGTTTGGGTGGCACAGCGGCTCAGTGGTTAACACTGCAGACCTCACAGCGCCAGGGACCCGGGTTCGATTCCAGCCTCGGGTGACTGTCTGTGTGGAGTTTGCACATTCTCCCTGTGTCTGTGTGGGTTTCCTCCCACAGTCTAAAGATGTGCAGGTCAGGTGAATTGGCCATGCTAAGTTGCCCCTAGTGTTAGGTGCATTGGTCAGAGGGAGATGGGTAGGTTACTCTTCGGAGGGTTGGCATGGACTGGTTGGGCCGAGGGGCCTGCTTCCGCACTCTAGGGAGTTAATCTAATCTAATCTAAATTGGCCATCATTGAGAGCGAGTACTGCAGATACTGGAGATTAGAGTTGAGGGTGGAGTGCTGGAAAAGCACAGGTCAGGCAGCATCCAAGGAGCAAGAAAACCGATGTTTTGGGATGAAGGGCTTTTGCCTGAAATGTTGGTTTTTCTGCTCCTCGGAAATTGCCCAAAGTGTTCAGGGATGTGTAGGTTACGAACATTAGTCACGGGCAAATATAGGGTAGGGAACGGGTCTGGGTGGGTTACTCTTCGGAGGGTCAGTGTGGACTCGTTGAGCCAAAGGGCCTGTTTCCACGCTGCAGGGATTTAACAAAAAAAGTATTTTCTGAAGGAGTTGGATTATAACAGACACTGCCGTTGATCTAACGAAGTAACTTGCAGCAGTAATCGCATAGGGAGGGTAGAACACATGGAGAGTTTGCTAAAATTGTTTTCGAAAGCAACCAGCCACAGCGCAGAGGGAGAGCGGGTCCTGTTCACTTCGGAAAGTTCATGCAGTCTTCCATATAAATGGAAGCAATAGGAGCAGATATCAGTGTATGAGGGAATGAGATGCCAGGTCATCAGGTCAGGTCCTGGGATGGCAGGACTGATGTATGGAGAGAGATTGGATTAGACTGGGCTACACTCATTGGCGTTTAGAAATATAAGGGGGAGGATCTCATAGAAACTAATAAAATTCCAGCCAGGCAAGATGCAGGAAGGATGTTACTAATGAGCGGGGAGTCCAGAGAGTGTGGAATTCTCTGCCATAGAAAGTGATCCAGACCAAGACATTCGAATGTTTTCAAGAAAGAGTTAGATATAGTTGTTCGGGCTAAAGGAATCAAAGGGTATGGGGGAGAAAGCACCTGTAGGGGAGTGAGTTGAATTGTCAGCCATATTGAATGGCAGAGCAAGCTGTAAGGACTGGGCGGCCTACTCCTGTTCCCATTCTCTGTGTTTCCAGATTCATGTCAGCACGTGCTTCTCGAGAGAGCAGATTGAAAAACCAGCTTTGTTCGCTCTGACAGGTTGACCAGGCAAACAACAGAAGGAAACCTGGGGCGGCACGGTGGCTCAGTGGTTAGCACTGCTGCCTCACACCACCAGGGACCCAGGTTCGGGTCCAGCCTCGGGCGACTGTCTGTGTGGAGTTTGCACATTCTCCTCATGTCTGTGTGGGTTTCCTCCGGGTGCTCTGGTTTCCTCACACAGTCCAAAGATGTGCAGGTTAGGGTGGATTGGCCATGCTAAACTGTCCCATAGTGCCTAGGGATGCGTAGGTTAAGGTGGACTGGCCATGCTAAATTGTCCCATAGTGTCCAGGGATGTGCAGGTTAGGGTGGATTGGCCGTGCTAAATTGTCCCATAACCTTCAGGGATGTGCAGGCTAGGGTGGATTGGCCATGCCAAATTGTCCCATAGCGTCCAGTGATGTGCTGGTTAGGGTGGATTGGCCGTGCTAAATTGTCCCATAGTGTCCAGGGATGTGTAGATTAGGGTGGATTGGCTGTGCTAAATTGTCCCATAGTGTTTAGGGATGTGTAGGTTAGGGTGGATTGGCCATGCTAAATTGTCCCATAGTGTTCAGGGATGTGCAGGTTAGGGTGTATTGGCTGTGCTAAATTGTCCCATTGTGTCCAGGGATGTGTAGATTAGGGTGGATTGGCCATGCTAAATTGTCCCATTGTGTTCAGGGATGTGCTGGTTAGGGTGGATTGGCTGTGCTAAATTGTCCCATAGCCTTCAGGGATGTATAGATTAGGGTGGATTGGCCGTGCTAAATTGTCCCATAGCCTTCAAGGGATGTGTAGGTTAGTGTGGATTGGCCGTGCTAAATTGTCCCATCGTGTTCAGGGATGTGTAGGTTAGGGTGGATTGGCCATGCTAAATTGTCCCATCGTGTTCAGGGATGTGTAGGTTAGATACATTAGTTAGGAGAAATGTAGAGTAATAGGGTAGGAGAATGGGTTACTCTTCAGAGAGGTGCTTTGGATTTGTTGGGCCAAAGGGCCTGTTTCCACATGGTAGGGATTCTATGATATTCTATGGATTCTATGATAAAATATTTGCGTAAATCACTTTGCCTAACTCCTTCATATCGAGCACCAAGAGAATTAAACAGCAACACAGAGCCGAAGAGAGACCACAGTGGAGTATTGTGTGCAGTTCTAGTCTCCTTATCTGAGGAAGGGTGTTCCAGTGGTGGACGGAGTGTAGTGGAGAATTCACTCAAGTGATAACAGGGATGGCAACACTGAACTATTTGGAAACATTGGTTCGACTGGGCTTATACCCACTAGAAGGATGAGAGAAGGTCTGATTAAAATATATCGAATTCTAACAGGGCTGGGCAGACCAGAGGCAGGGAGGATGCTGGTTGGGGAGTCTTGAAACAGTCTCAGGGCACTGGCTAGACTGAGATGAGGAAAAATGGCTTCACTCAGTGGGTGATGAAGCTGTGGTATTCTCCAACACAGGAGGCTGTGTCACTGTAGGAGGAGATAAGTAATGTCTTTCGTTTCAGATGGTATGGACAGGAGTGGGAATGTGATATTGGGATCGAGAATCAGCCATGATCATAGCAAGCCAGGCTCGAAGGACCGAATGGCCAACTCCTGCTCCTCGTTTCTCTGTCTAATCACCCATTCGAGTTCTTACAGTCACTGAATTCATCTGTAGAAATCAGCTAAAAAGATCACTGATATTTTACCGTGCAGCTAGTCACAATACTGTGTCATTTTCCTATTGTATGCACATAAAGTTGGGATAAAGTTTACACGCAAAGTGAAGCACTTGAAAATATGAAAATCGAAAGCTCCATCTCACTTTCTTTCTCTGAAACATTTGTACATGTTTTGGACCTTCTTTTGCCCATTCGCTAAATACATGATACCTACCTCTCATGCTGTGGACTCTCTTGAATTGATCCATTCCATGTAAATTGGAGTTGAGGGTTTAACGCAAGTGATTGGAATAAAATGGGTCCAAACAGTATGATCAAAAGTTGAAAATGTTCACATGAAATTAAGAGGTGCACTTATATCTTGCGTGCAGCAAGCTAACAAGATATTTATCAAGTTGTTTCTGAACACACCATTGCATTCTGGAAATTATGAGATGGGTTAGTGACATTGTAAATGCTATGGGGCATTTCAGTCTGCACTCAACCTTAAATTGCAGTTGCTTGACTCTGTTTAATAGCAAACTCGAAAGGTGGTAAAAGAAAAGAATTGTGAATGCTGGAAATCTAAAGCAAAAACAGAAATGAATGGATGTGGGTTTGCTCGCTGAGCTGGAAGGGTCGTTTTCAGATGCTTTGTCACCATACGAGGTAACATCATCAGTGAGGCTTCATCCTGAGGCCTAGTATGGTGATGAAACGTCTGAGGACGAACCTTCCAGCTCAGTGAACAAACCTGCATCCAGAACCTCAACCAGAGCTACAAATCTCCTCAAAACAGAAATGAACGGAGAGACTCAACAGGTCCGGCAGCCACTGCGGAGACAGAAAGCAGACTCAACGTTTCAAGTCCAGTGACCCTTCTTCAGAACCGGACTCGAAATGTTGACTCTGTTTCTCTCTCCGCAGAGCTGCTGAGTTTCTCCGGCCACTTCTGTTTTTCAGAAAGTGGCCTCTGAATCTGCCGAGAGCCAAGAACTGAAAGCACCTGCAGTGTAGGCAATGAATTTCCAACAGATGCAGCTCGATGGATTTAACTCTGACACTGTCTTAGCACAGCCAAATATATTTTCGCCAAACTCTTCCCCGGTGCTCATCAACTTTCGGGGGGGGGGGGGTCAGTAAAATGTCATGAATATTTTGTTTGCATTCTTAGGAGACTAATGACTGTATTTTGGCTGTGAGTCACATTTAGTGAATGAAAATTGCAAGAGAATGTAAATTTGCTGAGCAACCTCTACAAGCCTATTGTGTAATATTTATATAGGGGAAAAGGTGGATCCCAACAAAAGAATAGCAAATCAGCTTCGTCTGGAAGTGGTAAGTGAGCTAGTTCAGCACTCATCACCCTGCTATGCTCGCGCAATTCTCATTGAGTGAAGTGTTTTAATTACTTTACTCAATCAGTGTTAATTATAGCTTCTTTGCTCTGCCTTGGCATCTAAATAATAGAAGCGAATGTGTTAAGTGTATCATCGCTTTGCAATAAACCGTTTTCATTCCACAACCGCGTAAACATAAAGTTTGACGTCAGCTTATGCCAAATCTGGCAAAGGCATATGTTCCGCTCAAAGCTTTTCTGTGTCCTTCAATGCAACCCAATTCATCACCAAAACAATGTGCAGTGGTTGGAAGATCACATCCTTGCATCCAAGGTCAGTATGCTTGAGTCAAAGTGATTGTTCTCATTATCTTCCCTCCTGTGTTTTTGAAATTTAATGTGACTGCCATCAAGCACAGACGCTACTCTCCATAACCCACCGCCGAAGTATGAACTGATAGTGAAAAGGCATCAAAACTGTTGAGTTGAAGGGTTCGATTCTAGCCTCGGATGACTGTCTGTGTGGGGTTTGCAGTGTGAGTTTCCTCCGCGTGCCCTGGGTTCTTCCCACAGTCCAAAGGTTTGCAGTTCAGGGTGGATTGGCCATGCTACATTGTCCCACAGTGTCCAGGGTTGTGCAGGTTAGGGTGGATCGGCCAAGCTAAATTGTCCCATAGTGTCCAGGGTTGTGCAGGTTAGGGTGGATCGGCCAAGCTAAATTGTCCCATAGTGCCCAGGGACACGTATTTTGGGTGGATTGGCCATGCTAAATTGTCCCATAGTGTCCAGGGGATGTGCAGGTTAGGGTGGATTGGCCCATAGTCCCCAGGGATGTGCAGGTTAAGGTGGACTGGTTGTGCTAAATTGTCCCATAGCCTTCAGGGATGTGTAGATTAGGGTGGATTGGCCATGCTAAATTGTCCCATAGTGTCCAGAGATGTGCTGGTTAGGGTGGATTGGCCATGCTAGATTGTCCCATAGCCTTCAGGGATGTGTAGATTAAGGGGGGTTGGCCATGCTAAATTGTCCCATCGTGTTCAGGGAAGTGCAGGTTAGGGTGGATTGGCCATGCTAACTTGTCCCATAGTGCCCAGGGATGTGCAGGTTAGGGTGGATTTGCCATGCTAGATTGTCCCATAGTGTCCTGGGATGTGCAGGTTAGGGTGGATTGGCCATGCTAAATTGTCCCATAGTGTGCATGGATGTGTAGGTTAGAGTGAATTGGCCATGCTAAGTTGTCCCATAGTGTCCAGGGATGTGCAGATTAGGGTGGATTAGCCATGCTAAATTGTCCCATCGTGTTCAGGGATGTGCAGGTTAGGGTGGATTGGCCATGCTAAATTGTCCCATAGTGCCCAGGGATGTGCAGGTTAGGGTGGATTGGCCATACTAAATTCTCCCATAGTGTCCAGAGATGTGCAAATTAGGTGCATTAGTCAGGGGGAAATGTACAGTGGAATGGGAGTGGTTGGGTTACTTTTCGGAGGGTTGGTGAAGGTTTGTTGGGCCAAAGGGCCTGTGTCCACACTATCGGGATGCTATGATTCTCTTCAAAGGGGATGTTCGCTGATGAATGCATAATGTTCAGCGCCATTCGTTACTCCTCAGATACTGAAGCAGTCCATGGGCAAATGCAAAAAGATCTGGGCAATATCCAGGCTTGGGTTGGAAAGGGGCAAGAAACATTTGTGGCACACAAGTGCCAGGCTTTGGGCATCCTCACTTTGAGACAATCTAACATTTCCCTTTGTCATTCCATGGTGTGTGAATTCCATTGACCAGAAACTGAGCTGGATTTGCCATATAACTGCAATGACCAAAAGAACAGGTCAGAAGCTAACAATATTGTCGTGAGTACCTCACCTCCTGACTCCTCAAAGCCTGTCTAACCTTGACAAGGCACAAGTCAGGAGTGTGAGGGAATACTCCCCACTTGTCCTGGATGGGGGCAGCTCCAACAACACTCAAGAATCTCGACCCCATCCCGGGACAAAGCAGCCCCCGCTTGATTGGCACCATATCCATCTCTCCCCTCTCAATGCTCAGTAGCAGCAGTGTGTGCCATCTACAAGATGCACTGCAGAAATTCACCGAAGATCCTCAGACAGCACCTCAGACGTGACCATTTCCATTGAGAAGGACAAGGGCAGTAGATACATGGGAATACCAGCAACTGCAAGTTCCCCGCCGAGCCACTGACCATCCTGACTTGGAAATATATCGCCGTTCCTTCAGCGTTGCTGAGTCAAAATCATGAAACGCCTTCCTGAAAGGCAATGTACCTACAGCACATGGACTACAGCGGTCCCAGATCTAACTGATAACCCTGTCAGTGTAATCTTTCACTCACTCAGGATTAATTCGCAATTAGCATTACTCAACCCAACATTATGCTATTTCGAGTCATAGAGCCATACAGCATGGAAACAGACCCTTCGGCCCAACCCGTCCGTGCTGACCAAGCTTCTGAAGCTAAACTAGTCCTATTTGCCTCTGTTTTCACCCATATCCCAGTAAACCTTTTCTTTCCACGTACCTGTCAAAATGTCTTTTAAATATTGGAGCTGTATTTACATTGACCACTACCTCTGGCTGATCGTTTCACATATGAATGTGTGAAAAAGTTGCCCTCAGGTTCCTTTTAAATTTCTTTCCTCTCACCTTAAACATATGCTCTCTAGCTTTGAAACTCCCTTACCCTCGGGAAAAGACATCTGCCCTTCATCTTATCTATGCCCTTTATGATTATATAAACCTTTATACGGTCACCTCTCGGTCTCCTGCGCTCCAGTGAGAAAAGGTCCCAACCTATCCAATCTCTCTTCGTATTTCAAACAGCCTGGCAAATTGTTTCTGCACCTTCTCCCATTTAATAATACTCTCGCTGACCAGAATTGTACACAGTACTCCAAAAGTGATCTCACCAACATCCTGTACAGAAGAGAAAAATAACCGATAACTCAATACTGGAGCATTTTCCCTTGTTTTATTTTAGCATTTTCTGACAATACGTTTCTTTTAGAATTTTCTTAACAAGAAGTACCAACCAGTGATGAAGATATCTTG
>NC_057756.1:5146326-5151291 GCF_004010195.1 Chiloscyllium plagiosum
TGGCTGAGTTGACTACATTAGCAGGCAGGGCATTCCACACCCTTCCCACTCTCTGCGTAAAGAACCTGCCTCTGACACCTGTCTTAAATCTATCACCCCTCAATTTGCAGTTATGCCCCCTCGTACAAGCTGACGTCATTATCTTAGGAGAAAGACTCTCACGGTGTACCCTATTTAGCATGGCCAATTCACCCTGACCTGCACATCTTTGGACTGTGGGAGGAAACCGGAGCACCCGGAGGAAACCCACGCAGGCACGGGGAGAGTGTGCAAACTCCACACAGACAGTTGTCCAAGGCTGGAATCGAACCCAGGTCCCGAGAGGCTGCAGTGCTAACCACTGAGCCACCGTGCCACCCAAATTTCTCAAGGGCAAGTTCTTGTTAGGAGATTTTTTTAAAAATAAGGGCACAGTCTTATTGGAAAGCTTGCAGAGTAACAAGATCTAAATCTTGATTTTACAGGACCAGCGGCATCTAGCAATGGGACCAATCCAGAAAACATGAAGGTAAAAGAAACATTGTCTCTCACTTTTTATTGTTAATTTGTTTGGAGGTTTGAGCAATTTAAACTGCATCAGCATTGACTTTTCACTGACTGCATTTTTAACGTAAAGGATATTATATAATCTACATGGATCCGTCAATTCCCTTTCATCAGTGAAGTGGTGGAAGACGTCAATAATACTATCAAACATCACCCGCTCAGCAATAACCTGCTCAGTGACGCTCAGAATCCCTACAGTGTGGAAACAGGCCCTTCAGCCCAACAAGTCCACACCGGCCCTCCGAGGACTAACCCACCCAGACCCATTCCGCTACACATTATCTTATATTTATCCCTGACCAATGCACCTCATTTACACATCACTACGGGCAATTTAGATTAATTAGATTAGATTCCTACAGTGTGGAAACAGGCCCTTCGGCCCAACAAGTCCACACCGACCCTCCGAAGAGTAACCCAACCACACCCATTCCGTTACACTATTATCCAATATTTACCCCTAACCATGCACCTCGTTTACACATCACTATGGGCAATTTAGATTAGATTAGATTGGATTCCCTACAGTGTGGAAACAGGCCCTTCGGCCCAACAAGTCCACACCGATCCTCCGTAGAGCAACTCACCCAGATACCCAGCTTGGCTAATTCACCTAACCTGAACATCCTTGGATTGTGGGTTCCACCGAGACCACTCAGCTCCTGACCCCATTACAGCCTTGGATCGAAATGGCCAAAAGAGCCGAATTCCAGAGGGGAGATGTGAGTGACAGACCTTCACATCATGGCTGCATTCGACTGAGCGTGGCATCGAGGTGCCCGAGCAATGCTGGAATCAATGGGCGTGAGGGGGGGGGAATCTCTCCTCTGGTTACAGACATACCTGGCATGGAGAAAGATGGCCCTGGTTGTTGGAGGTCAGTCATCTCAGCTCCAGGGTATCTGCGCAGGAACTCCTCAGGGTAGTGTCCTCAGCCCAACCATTGGCATGGTGGGCCTACCTCCAGCACTGTGGAGGTTCAAGAAGGCAGCTCGACTCCACCTCAGCTACTGTGTCCATTGCTCTCGATGTGGTCTCGGCAACATCCCTGGGCACTATGGGACAATTTAGCACGGCCAATCCACCCTAACCTGCACATCCCTGGGCACTATGGGACAATTTAGCACGGCCAATCCACCCTAACCTGCACATCCCTGGGCACTATGGGACAATTTAGCACGGCCAATCCACCCTAACCTGCACATCCCTGGGCACTATGGGACAATTTAGCACGGCCAATCCACCCTAACCTGCACATCCCTGGGCACTATGGGACAATTTAGCACGGCCAATCCACCCTAACCTGCACATCCCTGGGCACTATGGGACAATTTAGCACGGCCAATCCACCCTAACCTGCACATCCCTGGGCACTATGGGACAATTTAGCACGGCCAATCCACCCTAACCTGCACATCCCTGGGCACTATGGGACAATTTAGCACGGCCAATCCACCCTAACCTGCACATCCCTGGGCACTATGGGACAATTTAGCACGGCCAATCCACCCTAACCTGCACATCCCTGGGCACTATGGGACAATTTAGCACGGCCAATCCACCCTAACCTGCACATCCCTGGGCACTATGGGACAATTTAGCACGGCCAATCCACCCTAACCTGCACATCCCTGGGCACTATGGGACAATTTAGCATGGCCAATCCACCCTAACCTGTACATCCCTGGGCACTATGGGGCAATTTAGCACGGCCAATCCACCCTAACCTGCACATCCCTGGGCACTATGGGACAATTTAGCATGGCCAATCCACCCTAACCTGCACATCCCTGGGCACTATGGGACAATTTAGCACGGCCAATCCACCCTAACCTGCACATCCCTGGGCACTATGGGACAATTTAGCATGGCCAGTGCACCCTAATCTACACATTCTTGGACTGTGGGAGGAAACCGGAGCACCCGGAGGAAACCCACACAGAAACGGGGAGAAGGTGCAAAATCCGCACAGACAGTCGCCCCGAGGCTGGAATTGAACCCGGGTCCCTGGTGCTGTGAGGCAGCAGTGCTAACCCCTGCACCACCTCTAATATCAAGTTGCATGTCAATCGATCTCGATATCAATCCAGTAAACAACCTCTGATCTAACGCCAATGCTTTTGGCTCCCTCTTTAGATTAGGAGACCAAAGCCACACACAGTACTCCCAGATGTGGTCTATCTAATACCCTTTCGAACTAAAGCAGAACCTCTCTTACTTGTATGTTCAACTCCTTACGTCCCAAAGTCTGCCGTGCTCTGGAAGGGGCCTCCCTGAGCACTTTTGTTCCCTGTGGTTTATATGCCTATGATTTGTACTTCCCCACTGTCAAGCAGGACCATTGAAGCCTTACTTATTGCTGAGCAGCAGCAGAGGGTAAAGCCGATGTCGTCTCCTCCACCATTGTTTCAGACAGTGGAAATGAGTAAGGAGCTCCAACTCAGAGGAGGTAGCGACCCCGGCTCAGGTTACAGGGCACAGTATCAATTTTCTCAACACCAGGTGACCCAGGGACGCTCAGAATCGCACACCAGGACAGAGCTGTCAACTTCTCTGAAGCGGATGTGGCAGCAGGTCAAACTCACAACAGCCCTGAATTCCTCCAGCTCTACATGCTGACAGAGATTTGATGGTGGCATCTGTAGCTCTCTCTGTATGCCCACAATCGTGACCCTTGACCTTGTGACAGCCACCATTTCTGCCCACGTTGCTCCAGATGAAGCCAATCAGAATGGGGTGCCTTTGCGTCAACGAGCTAATGAATTTCTTGCAAGTTAATGTGGAAGCACTAGTTTAAGGCTGTGTAAGTTCAGGAACTACAGGTCTGTTGAAAAAAACGCATTCCATGAATCTGATTGAGGAACACTGAAATGAAAACGGGAATCGCTGAACAGATTCTGTAGAAATGCTGTGTTTATCATTGTCAGATCAGGCACAGTTTATTGAAACTTTTCCCTCATTGGAGGTCTAGTTGACAGTGAAGAAGGTTACCTCAGAGTACAATAGGACCTTGATCAGATAGGCCAATGAGCCAAAGAGTGGCAGAGGGAATTTAATTTAGATAAATTTGAGGTGCTGCATTTTGGAAAGGCAAGTCAGGGCAGGACTTATATACTTAATGGTCAGGTCCTGGGGAGTGTTGCTGAACAAAAAGACCTTGGAGTGTAGGTCCATAGATCCTTGAAAGTGGAGTTGTAGGGAGGTAGGTTAGTGAAGAAGGCATTTAGTATGTTTCCCTTTCTTAGTTAGACCATCAAGTATAGGATTTGAGAGGTAATATTGAGGCTGTACAGGACATTGGTTAGGTCACTTTTGGAATATTGTGTGAAAGACTGGTCTCCTGTTATCGGAAGGATGTTGTGAAACTTGAAAGGGAATACTGTGTGCAATTCTGATCTCCCTGCTATAGAAAGGATGTTGTGAAACTTGAAAGGGTTCAGAAAAGATTTACAAGGATGTTGCCAGGGTTGGAGGATTTGAGCTGTGGGGAGAGGCAGAGCAGGCTGGGGCTGTTTTCCTTGGAGCGTCGGAGGCTGAGGGGTGACCATATAGAGGTTTACAAAATTATTGAGGGGCATGGATAGGATAAATAGGCAAAGTCTTTTCCCCGGGGTCGGGGAGTCCAGAACTAGAGGTTTAGGGTGAGAGGGGAAAGATATAAAAGAGACCTATGGGGCAACCTTTTCACACAGAGGGTGGTGCATGTATGGAATGAGCTGCCAGAGGATGTGGTGGAGGCTGGTACAATTGCAACATTTAAGAGGCATTTGGCTGGGTATATGAATAGGAAGGGGTTTGGAGGGATATGGGCCAGGCATTGGTGGGTGGGACTAGATTGGGATGGGATATCTGGCCGGCATGGACAGGTTGGACCGAAGGGTCTGTTTCCATGCTGTACATCCTAATGACTCTATGACAGGGAGGAGGGAGAATCACATGCTTTTGATCAAGATTGGGGATGTGGGTCTGAAGTCACATGTAGGCCAGACCAGGTAAGGATGGCAGATTTCCTTCTCCCAAGGATATTTGTGACCCATATGGGTTTTCATGACGATTCCCAATGGTTTTGTAGAAATCGGAATCTTAAGTCCAGATTTTTTATTGCTTTCCAGCTACCCAGAATGTTAACTGACTGCAAAGGCTGAAACCCAATCTCAGCTACAGGCCATTTCCAGCTGAAATTCACTGGTACACTGGGCAGTTATTCCTGGGTGTGGCTTCCAAGTCGTGACCAAAATTGCCTCTCGCAACATTGAGCTACACACACACACACACACATACACACAACACAGAGATACACACACAGACACACACACTCACACAATCTCTGTCTCAGACACCCTCTCTCTCTCTCTCTCTCACACACACACACACACACACACACACATGGACACACGGACACACATGCGGGTGCACACA
>NC_057756.1:5151743-5159723 GCF_004010195.1 Chiloscyllium plagiosum
ACATACAGATGTACACACACATGGACGCACGCAAACACAAAGACACACATGACAGAGAGAGACACATGTGCACACAGACACATACATGCAGTCACACACACAAGGACACACACACACGACAGATAAAGAGAGACAAACACATAAACACACTCACACACACACACAAGGACACACACATGACAGACACAGTGAGAGAGACAGGCACACACATGGACACACACACGCAAGGACACACACACACACGGACACACATACACAAGGACACACACAAAGACAACAGACACACACGACAGATAGACCAAGACAGACAGCCACATACAGTACACACACACACACACTCACTTACTTATTTGGATGTGAACATAGGAGGTATAGTTAGTAAGTTTGTAGATGGCTCCAAAATTGCTGATGTAGTGGACAGCAAAGAAGATTACTTTAGAGAACAACAGGACCTTGACCAGATGGGCCAATGAGCTGAGGAGTGGCAGATGGAGTTTAATTCAGATAAATGTGAGGTGCTGCACTTTGGAAAGGCAAATCAGGGCAGGACTTATGTACTTAATGGTGAGGTCCTGGGGGATGTTGCTGAACAAAGAGTCCTTGGAGTGCAGGTTCATAGTTCCTTGAAAGTGGTGTCGCAGGTAGACAGGATAGTGAAGAAGGTTTTATTGGTCAGAGCATTGAGTACAGGGGTTGGGAGGTGCTGCTGCTGCTTTTCAGGACATTGGTTTGGCCACTATTGGAATATTGTGTCCAATTCTGGTCACCGTGCTATAGGAAGGACGTTGTGAAACTTGAAAAGATTCAGAAAAGATTTCCAAGGATGTTGCCAGGGTTGGAGTGTTTGAGTTAGAGGGAGAGGCTGAATATTAGATTAGATTACATTAGATTACATTACAGTGTGGAAACAGGCCCTTCGGCCCAACAAGTCCACACCGACCCGCCGAAGCGAAACCCACCCATACCCCTACATTTACCCCTTACCTAACACTAGGTAAGTGAATCCCATGATCTTGACCCAGTAACACTGAAGGAACGGCGATCCCCCGACATTTATCCCTTCACCTAACACTACGGGCAATTTAGCATGGCCAATTCACCCAACCTGCACATTTTTTGGACAGTGGGAGGAAACCGGAGCACCCGGAGGAAACCCACGCAGACACGGGGAGAATGTGCGAACTCCACACAGTCAGTCGCCTGATTCGGGCTATTTTCCCTGGAGCACTGGAAGCTGAGAGGTGGCCTTATAGAGGTTTATAAAATCATGAGGGGAATAGAAAGGGTAAATAGACAAGGTCTTTTTGAAGGTGGGGGTGAGCTACCTCCTTGAACCACTGTCGTCCATGTGCTAAAGGTAAGCCCACAATGCACTGAGGGAGTGAATCCCATGATCTTGACCCAGTAACACTGAAGGAACGGCGATTGGTTTCCCATTCAGGATGGCGAGTGGCTTGGAGGGGAATTTGCAGGGGCTGGTGTTCCCACATAACTGCTGTCCTTGTCCTTTGAGATGGAAGTGGCCTAGATGGAAGGTGCTGTCTCAGGATTCTGATGAGTATTTTGTAGATGGTACACACCGCTGCTACTGAGAGTCAGTGGGGGAAGGAGCAGATGTTTGTGGATGTGGTGCCAATCAAGTGGGGGCTGCTTTGTCCCTGGATGGTGTCGAGCTTCCTGAGTCATAGAGATGTATGGTACAGAAACAGACCCTTCGGTCCAACTCGTCCATGCCGACCAGATATCCCAATCTAATCCAGTCCCATTTGCCAGCATCCAGCCCACATCCCTCTAAACCCTTCCTATTCATATACCCATCCAGATGCCTTTTAAATGCTGTAATTGTACCAACCTCCACCACTTCCTCTGGCAGCTCATTCCATACACACACCACCCTCTGTGTGAAAATATTGCCCCTTAGGTCCATTTTATATCTTTCCCCTCTCACCCTAAACCTATGCCCTCTAGTTCTGGACTCCCCCACCCTAGGGAAAAGATCTTATCTATTTACCCTATCCATGCCCCTCATGATTCTATAAACCTTGATGAGGTCACCCCCTCAGCCTTCAGTGCTCCAGGGAAAACAGCCCCAGTGTTGTTGGAACTGCCCCCATCCAGGGCAAGTGGCGAGTATTCCATCACACTCCTGACTTGTGCCTTATAAACAGCGGAGAGGCTTTGGGGAGTCACAAGGTGAGTTACTTACTACAGGATTCCCAGCTTCTGACCTGCTCATGTAGCCACTGTGTTGATATGATGAGGTCCAGTTCATTTTTTTTAGTGGGGATTAGGTGATGGTATTGACATTGAACACCATGGGTTGATGGTCAGGCTAGCTGTTATTGGGGATGGTCATTTCCTGGCATTTGTGTGGTGGAAAGTGTTTATATTATTGTATAAGATCTATGAATACTGGTATAAGACCAATGAGTACTGGTATAAGACCAATGAATACTGGTATAAGAACATTGAGTACTGGTATAAGAACATTGAGTACTGGTATAATACCTATGAATATTAGTATAAGACTGATGAATATGAGTATATGTACAAGATGAATATATACGTATACTGAAAAAGATGCCCAAGATTATTTTGTAAAATGTTCAAGATCCATATATCAATGCATAAAATGCACAGCACCTACATCTTAGTGCTTAAGACACACAAGACCTATATAATAGTGTATAAGACATATAAGATCTATGTATTATTTTGAAAGATGCACAAGATCTATATATTATTGATTAAAATATCCAGTGTAAGATCTACAAGACCTATGTATTAGCATACAAGATGTAACACATTTAAGTGTTTATATAATACATATAATCATATATAAGATGTATTAGGCCTATATATTCATATATAAGATGCACAAGACCTGTACATTGCTGTATAAGGTGGACTGGACTATATATATCAGTGTTAGCGATGCTTGAGAAGATTGTAGCTCAGGTTAATGATCAGTCTGTAAGTTAGCTCGCTGAGCTGCAATGTTTGTTTTCAGACGTTTCGTCACTGTGACTCGGTACCATCATCAGTGAGAGTCACATATACCTATGTATTAGAGTGTAAGATATTCAATGAATAAGTATTCTGACTGTGCAATCATTTCTTTTTTTGTTTTATTTCAGACATCAGGGACAGATGTTGTTTATTCCCAACCGAACATTAACCCTTTGCACGCAACAGCTCCACCTGAACTGACTGATAGCAATAAGACTGCCTATGCCGAACTGAAGTTCACATGAGTTTGTATTTGAAGGAAAGAGTGTATATAATTATAATCACTTATCCACCTTAAACGTAATACAGATGCTTGGATGTATGCTGAGACTTTCAGTGTCCAGCTTCTCAAGAACAAAAGCTAACAGACTTTTACAAAAGGAAGGCATCCAGCAAATTTAGTTTTCTATTTTTTTTAAGAAAATGATTCCCCTAAAGGGACAGAATTATTAAGTAATAGTTACTGCAAGTCTGCGTCATAAACTCAGGCTTAAATTGTTGGATGGAGAAAACCAATGAATCAATTCTTTCCTTCCAAAGTGCTAGGCCCGCAACAGTAAACACAAATATCTATTTTCTTAGCTAATATCACGCCGTCAAATTTATAACCCAAAGTAAACGACACCTACAATATACAGCATTGAAGTTGACCTTTCTGATGAATATGCCGTTGCCCTTCTCTGGCTGGCTTAGATTAGATTCCCTACAGTATAGAAACAGGTCCTCCAACTCAAACTGACCCTCCCAAGTGTAACCCACCCAGACCCATTCGCCTACCCCCTGACTAATACACATAACACTATGGGACAATTTAGCATGACCAATTGACCTGACCTGCACATTAGATTAGATTAGATTAGATTAGATTAGATTAGATTACTTACAGTGTGGAAACAGGCCCTTCGACCCAACAAGTCCACACCGACCCGCATCCCATCCCCCGACATTTATCCCTTCACCTAACACTACGGGCAATTTAGCATGGCCAATTCACTCAACCTGCACATTTTTTGGACAGTGGGAGGAAACCGGAGCACCCGGAGGAAACCCACACAGACACGGGGAGAATGTGCGAACTCCACACAGTCAGTCGCCTGAGGCGGGAATTGAACCCGGGTCTCTGGCGCTGTGAGGCAGCAGTGCTAACCACTGAGCCACCATGCCACCCAAGTCATTGGAGTTGACCTTTCTGGAGGGTATGCCATTGCCCGTCTCTGGCTGATTCTTCCAGGTTTATGTCAAATGCCCATGAGGGGATTGAACTGATCCAGAAACAAGCAACCTTCACGGTCCCTTAAGACTGCAAACAGATTAAAATGTTGAGGCATCTGACTTAATTGCTGTTGACGGGCAAAGTTGAATGGAGGGAGGGGAGGAGGGATGATGCTGAAGGGAATCTAAGATTGCCGGCATTTATACCAATAGAAAGCCATTTTTTCTTTCCATAAACATGATCAGGCTTTCCCTTATCGCACTTACTCTTCCCAAAACGGAGGCGTGTGAGCAAGCTTTCTGAAACATGATGCGCTCAAGCCGTTTCACGGTGGGTTCTCAGGCCCTGAGATTTCTGATGGGGTTGCTACAGTTTGTCAAGGAAGCATATGAAGGGCCCGGGTGTCAGAGTTCTGGCCTGGAGTCGAGAGTGAAGTAATTGCCTCCGTCCCCCGTTTTCCGTTCGCCGATCGCACGCGGTATCGCAACTCTGCCGCGACCACGTCCCTGCTTCTGCGAGGTGGGAGTGTCTACTTGACAGCTCCTGGTTGGGAAGCAATGCTTCCAATTAATAAAGGGGGTTGATGCACTTGGCTGGCTGGCCTGCAATACAGATTGAAGCTCACAGCCTGGGTTCAACTCCGACATCTGTCTGAGGCACCTGCGAAAGGTGTCTCTTCCCCCTACCTGAGGTATGGTGACCCTCACATTAAACCACCACCAGCCATCTCTCTTTAATGTGACAGTATACCTTTACAACAAAGCAGTACAGTAATCCTTTTATTAACCTGCATCTCAGGAATGCACCAGACAATCAAATATTCCGGATGATCAAGAGGCCCACATAATCGATGTGGAAACACGTACTAAGTAACGGAAATGAAATGCACAACGCTGTTATACTTTATTTATAGCGTAAGTCACTTAAATGATAATAAAACTTTGCCTTAAATAAAACTTACCAGTTAAAAAGCCTTGTGACTTGCACCCTCAACTGACTACTCAGACATTTGAGGAGGAATTGACTTGAAACTGAATCAATATTTCGGGTGGCTATTCAACTGTGTGAGTATATTTACATCGATGTGAACAGCTTTAAAAACTGTAATGATTGGAGAGTAAACTTCATGGTGTTTGAGGGACATAATTCTTGCGATTTTATCGAGACTGCCAGTAGATAGGGTGCAGGTTAAAACAAAGTTCGCTGTATCGTCATCTCGAGAGCGTGGTGCTGGAAAAGCACAGCGTCCAAGGAACAGGAGAATCGACCTTTTCGGGCATAAGCCCTTCAAAGCTTTTCCAGCACCACACTCTTGACTCTGATCTGCAGTCCTCACTTTCTCCTGTATCATCATATAACCTCAAAAGATTACTGGTGGGGGGGGGGGTCATAGAGTCAGAGAGATGTGCAGCATGGAAACAGACCCTTCGTCCAACTCATCCATGCCAAGCTGATATCCTAACTTAATCTGCTCCCAGTAGGCCCATATCCCTCTAAATACTTCCTGTTCATATACCCATCCAGATGTCTTTTAAGTGTTGTCCTTGCCAGGCCAGAAAGATGAAGCTAGTGGTATCATCACCAGGTTATTCAGCCAGACATCCAGTTGACGTTGTGGGGACCTTGGTTTGATGGAATTTGAATCCAGTAAAAATCTGGAATTAAGAATCTCATGATGATCATTGATTGTTGGGGGAAATTGGTCTTGAGGCTTATATATGACTCTGAGACACACAGCGATGTGCTTGACTCTTAACTACAATCTGGGAAATGAGGGTAATAAATGCTGTCCTGCCCAGAGACACTCATGTGCTGTGAAAGAGTTCATAGGGTCATGCAGTACAGAAACAGACACCTCGGTCCAACTCATCCTAGGTTTCATAAAGTGAACTCCTTCCCATTTGCTTATGTTTGACCCATATCCCTCTAAACCTGTCCTATCCATATAACTAACCAAATGTCTTTTAAATGTTGCAACTCATTCAATCAGCATTAACTCCAGCCCAGATTTTTTAATTTCATAGAATCCCTACAGGCCCTTTGGCCCAACAAGCCGACACTGAACCTCTGACGAGTAACCCCACCCAGACCCATTCCCCTATCTATTTCTCTACATTAACCCCTGACTAATGCACCTAATCTACACATCCCTGGACACTATGGGACAATTTAGCACGGCCATTCCACCCTAACCTACACATCCCTGGGCACTATGGGACAATTTGGCACGGCCAATCCACACTAACCTGCACATCCCTGGATACGATGAGCAATTTAGCATGGCCAATCCACCCAAACCTATGCATCCCTGGATAATATGGGCGATTTAACTTGGCTAATCTACCTAATTTACACATCTTTGGATTGTGGGAGTAAACCTGAGCACCCAGATGAAACCCACGCAGACACAGGAAGAATGTGCAAACTCCACACAGACAGTCACCCGAGGCTGGAATCGAACCCGGGTCCCTGGCGCTGTGAGGCAGCAGTGCTAACCACTGAGCCACCGTACCAAAATCAAGATGTTAACATTTGAAAGAAAATCTTTCCAGACATCATTGCAAGTGCACATTTAGAATAACTGGCAAGGAAGGATGTGATTTGAAACAAGTATGATGCAACTCTGATAATTAACTATTGAGAATACTTAAATAGAATGCATTTGGGTCATTGAAGTTAAAATGCAGTTAACTACAATCTAGTATTAACAGGAGCCCAGAACTGTGACAAGCAAGCCCTTAATTGCAGAAATGCTATGATTTAGACCATAGTTACACCAGCACCAACATATTTTCTAACAATCAGATTGTCTGTCAAATGTTGCTCACATCTTCCTCCTTCCTTCTGCAATTTAAATTACATCTCCTCATTTTGCGACGCACACTTACACCATCTGGGAAATGCTTACTCAATGCCAAAGCTCTGAATGGCCTTAGGGAGCACAGAATTCAATGTGGACCAGGGCAACACCCATAACAGGTTTCCCCAGTAACTGTGTGAGGCCTAACGCTGGGACTCAGGCATGCAACAACGGGACACTACTGGTTTTGAAATCATTAATTAAAGATAGGAGATTTCTCGAGCAAATCCCTTATTGGTTTTCTAATTACTAAAGTCAAATACTACTTGGATGCTTGCTTTTATTGATTCGTGGTTGAAGACTTGCAGATCCCTGTCCTCTGTGGAAAGACGCAGATTGAAGGGGGGGACCTAACTGAGGCCTACAAATCATGAGTGGTGTAAACAGGGTGGATAACAAGAAACGCTTTCCCAGCGTGGATGCCTCCATTACTAGAGGTCACGAGTTCAAAGTGAGAGGGGTAAAGGTTAGGGGAGATATATGGGGCAAGTTCTTCACGCAGAGGGTGGTGGGTGCCTGGAACACGCTCCTAGCAGAGTTGGTAAGGGCGGGAATGATAGCCTCATTTACGATGTATCTAGACAGATAAATGAATGGGCAAGGAGCAGAGGGATACAGATCCTTAGAAAATAGGCGACAGGTTTAGGTAGAGGATCTGGATTGGCTTGGAGGGCTGAAGGAGAAAGTGAGGTCTGCAGATGCTGGAGATCAGAGCTGAAAAATGTCTTGCTGGAAAAGCGCAGCAGGTCAGGCAGCATCCAAGGAGCACGAGAATCGACGTTTCAGGCATAAGCCCTTCTTCAGGAATGAGGAAGGTGTGCCAAGCAGGCTAAGGTAAAAGGTAGGGGGGAGGGGCGTTGGGAATGCGATAGGTGGAAGGAGGTTAAGGTGAGGGTGA
>NC_057756.1:5159833-5180040 GCF_004010195.1 Chiloscyllium plagiosum
AGTATAGAGGAGGCCACATTGGGTGCAGCAGATGCAGTAAATGATGTGTGTGGAGGTGCAGGTGAATTTGTGACGGATATGGAAGTGTCCCTTGGGGCCTTGGAGGGAAGTAAGGGGGGAGGTGTGGGCGCAAGTTTTGCATTTCTTGCGGTTGCAGGGGAAGGTGCCGGAAGTGGAGATTGGGTTGGTGGGGGGTGTGGACCTGACGAGGGAGTCGCGGAGGGCGTGGTCTTTCCAGAATGCTGATAGGGGAGGGAAGGGAATCCGGAATGCTCACCGTAACCTCCTTCCACCTATCGCATTCCCAACGCCCCTCCCCCAAGTCCCTCCTCCCTACCTTTTATCTTAGCCTGCTGGGCACACCTTCCTCATTCCTGAAGAAGGGCTTATGCCCGAAACGTCGATTCTCCTGCTCCTTGGATGCTGCCTGACCTGCTGCGCTTTTCCAGCGACACATTTTTCAGCTTGGCGGGCTGAAGGGCCTGTTCCTGTGTTGGAATTTTCTTTGTTAGCTTTCTTTATTCTAATACTTCCAACTGGTTCCATAATCAAAGTACTGCAAATTACTGACAGACCTAATAGTTCCCATCATGAGGTGCCAAGAGTTAATAATACACATTTTTACAGAAGTCTGCTAATTTGCATTTGAATGCTCACTGTATAAGATTACGAATGCATACACTGAAACCCACAATGCATGACAGGCGATCCCATTTCCATCGACTCGTTTATTTAAGCTACCCATTATGTATTTCAGGTAAAGCACAATCGAGTTGCGTCTTGATTTAATGTCGTTTCCGAAGGTGTTTTGGATCAGGTGCCTCTCGGCATTTTGTACAACACAGAATGAATGTGTTGTCGCAAAGACATAAAAGGAAAAGGGAGGGCAACTGGTGAGGAGATCACTCAGAGGGATATGGACAGATTAAACAAGTGGGAAGCAGCTTGGCTGATGGAATATAATGTGGGGAAATGTGAGGTAACGGGCTTTGGCAGGAAGAATAGAGGAGCTGACTATTATTTAAAGAGAGAAAGCTTGCAGATAACCATGGAAGAAAGAGAGCCAGGAGTCCTTGCCCATGAAACATTAAAAGCAAGCATCCAAGTTTAACGAGTCACAAGAAAGACAGATGGAATGTTGGCCTTTATTTCAAAGGGAATGGGGTAGAAATGGAGGGAGGTTTTGCTAAACCTATACACAGCATGAGTCAGACCACAGCTGGAATAATGTGGACAGTTTTGGGTCCCTTATCTGAAGACTGACAGTCCAGAGAAAGGTCACTCAGCTGATCCCAGGGACTGTCTTATGAGGGGAGGGTGAGTAGGTTGGGCCTGTAGTCATTGGACTTTACACGAGTGAGAGGTATACTCACAGAAGCATGCACGATTCTTCATGGGGCTTGGTAGGGTAGGTACTGACGAGGTTGTTTCTCCTTGTGGGAGGGTCTCGGCCCAGAAGGTATCCTCTCAGAATAAGGAGTCTCACATTTAAGACACAAATGAGCAGCCATGATGTGGAGGTGCCAGTGTTGGACTGGGATGGACAAAGTAAAAAAATCATTTCCGATGAAGGGCTTTTGCCCGAAACGGCGATTTTCCTGCTCCTCGGATGCTGCCTGACCTGCTGTGCTTTTCCAGCACCGCTCTAATCTCAAGTTTAAAAATCACACAATGTCAGTTTATTGTTCAACAGGTTTATTGGGAAGCACTAGTTTTTAAGAACGCTGCTCCTTCATAACCACTTGGTGAAGGAGCGGTGCTCCAAAAGCTAGCGTTTCCAAATAAACCCGTTGAACTTTAACCTGGTGTTGTGTGATTTGTTTTAAAAGATGAGGAGGAATTTCCTCTCTTTGGAAGGTAGTCAAATCTGTGTAATTCCTGACCACAGAGGATGGTCAAGGCTGGGGCATTAAGTATATTCACAGCTGAGTTGTCTTAATCAGTAAATGAACCAAGGGGTGATAGGACTGAGACAGTAAAGTGGACCTGGGGGTTAACAGGTCAGCCTTTGATAGCACAGAACTAGATGGTCTGAATGAATTACATCTGCTCCCCTATCTTACTGTCTCATGATAACAAACGTTCCTCAGTTTAAAAATAGCCTGCTAATTTTCAAACGTGCTGAATAACCTGTATAAATTAAGGGAAAAAGACCTGTGTCTGGGCTGGATTGTCGGCTTTAATTTACAACTTCAGAGCCAAGCCTGTGGATATATTTACCTTTCTCGCAAATAGTCTCAATTCTTTCCTCCTGAGTGCTTCCCCTGAGTCCATCGAAGCAAATAGATATATGACAAGGCAACTTACAATGGAAAGCAGCAAACAGGAGATGCAAAACAGTTTTGATTCTCAGGAGTGACTCTGTTCGGAATGATTCCTTCGGGAGCTTCCTGGTTTTCATGTCACCACACGATGTGACAGCTGAGATCACCAGTGCTTGCAAAAATCGACATATTTTGATCTATTTTGAACTCATGTGAACTTCAGCCCCCTAGCCATTTACTTGAATATTTATCTATCCGTTAACTTGTAAATATGGGGTAAAGCTACTGATCATCTTCCCTGAAAACAATTTTGCGATGCTATTTTAAAGCTCTATATTATTAAAATATATCTTTTCTCCAACGTACCAGTGTGCAGTGATTTTAGGAAAAAGCTCTCCTGAATGTTGTGAAGATGTGCCAGGATTTCTGTTCTTGCAACGATAATGCGTGCATTTACAGTTTTGTAAATCTGAAATCTGCATTTCTAAAGCTCCAGCAAACCAAGAGATTACATGATGAGTGGTCGGACCCTCGGACATACAGAGGACTTGGTGTGCATGTCACTTGAAAAGGCAGGAGGACACGTATAGGACATTGGTGAGGCCACTTTTGGAATACTGCATGCAAGGATGTTGCCAGGGTTGGAGGATTTGAGCGATTGGAAGAGGCTGACTAGGCTGGGGCTGTTTTCCCTGGAGGGGTGGTCTTATAGAGGTTTACAAAATCATGAGGGGGGGTGGATAGGATAACTAGACAAAGTCTTTTCCCTGGGGTGGGGGGACCCAGAACTACAGAGCATAGGTTTAGGGTGAGGGGGGAAGGATTTAAGAGAGACCTAAGGGTTAATTTCTCCCACACAGAGGGTGGTACGTGTGTGGATCGAGCTGCCAGAGGAAGTGGTGGAGGCTGGTACAATGACAACATTTGAAAGACATCTGGATGGGACATGAATGGGAAGGGTTTGGAGAGATATGGGCCGGGTGCTGGCAAATGGGACTAGGTTAATTTAAGATACCTGGTCAGCATGGGTAAGTTAGACCAAAGGGTCTGTACCCCTCTATGGCTCTATGAACAGCTTCTTTGCATGATGGCCCTAGTCTCTCAACCTCACCCCTGGCCTGAGTCATGGTAACTCTCCGCCAACCATCTGTCTCCAATGAGAGAGCAGCCGGATGGTCTGGTAAGACTGTGGCGACTTGGCTTGCTGTATCAATAACTGCAGAGACCATAGATCTGACCCTAATGCAGGAAGCCCTCAAGTTACTCAGCAGATCCAGCAGCCTCTGTGGAGAGAGAAATGGAGTTCATGTTTCAAGTCCCTTCTAGAGAACTGACAGTAGCTCAGGGAGAAAAGGAAAAGGCGGCATTGATTGCCGAAGATGGGGATGGGGAAGGGGAGGTGAGCGGATTGCTGGAAATGGAGCCCAAAGAGAGAGAGTGATGAAAGGGAAAGCCGGCCAATGTAGGTCTCCTGGCTCAAAGGTAGGGACATTATCACTGCCCGGCAAGAGCCCGAGCTCCCTTGGCAACTCTGTCTGCTCTCTTGAGTATGTCTTGCTCGTCCTATTAAGGGGCGATCATCTCGAACGCTGCAGTGCAGAAAGGGGGTGACAGTGAGGAAATGGCTGATTTCCTGAGAGCAGTCATTTCCGCAAGAGCTGATGTTCACCCACAGTGAAGTGAGCTTATTGGTGTATCTTCTTCAGCAATCCTTTAAGTTTAGGGGAACAGTTATGGTAACTGCTTTGAAAATTGCTGATCAGGCCAGCAATTCAACAAAACAGCTCAACCAGCTGTCTTTTATTCAGCAACATATGGCTCACATACATTTGATGGGATAGATTGAAAAATCTATGGATTTTTTTTTGTGTGGGACTAGTGGCATGTGTATGGAATGAGCTGGCAGTGGTGGAAGCTGGTACAATTGTAACATTTAAAAGGCATCTGGATGGGCATATGAATAAGAAGGGTTTGGAGGGATATGGGCCGGGGGCTGGCAGGTGCAACTGAATCGGGTTGGGATATCTGGTCAGCATGGACAAGTTGGACCGAAGGGTCTGTTTCCGTGCTGTACATCTCTATGACTCTAGTGATGGTCCTGGTATATTTCAGGTAGTGCAGAATTGACGGGCTATTTTGTGATGTCCTTGAAATCCATAGAGTCATAGAAAGGTATATCAGTCCAACTCGTCCATGCCGGCCTGATGAGCCCGAAAAGTCGATTTTACTGCTCCTTGGATGCTGCTTGAACTGCTGTGCTCTTCCAGCACCACTAATCCAAAATCTGGTTTCCAGAATTTGCAGTCATTGTTTTTACCGACCAGATATCCTAACCTAATCTAGTCCCATTTGCCAGCACCCGGCCCATATCCCTCCAAACCCTTCCCATTCATATACCCATCCAGATGCCTTTTAAATGCTGTCATTGTACCAGCCTCCACCACTTCCTCCGGCAGCTCATTCCACACACGTAGCACCCTCTGTGTGAAAAAGTTGCCCCTCGGCTCCCTTTTAAATATTTCCCCTCTCACCCTAAACCTATGCCCTCTAGTTCGGGACTCCCCCACCCCAGGGAAAAGACCCTGTCCGATCACCCTTGTAAACGATAAACCTCTGTCGGGTCACCCCTCAGCCTCCAACACATCTCTTTTGGAAAATCAGAAGCAAAATTGATCTGAAACGGAGGAAGTCTCCTGTTGTTGTTCAGATGGAGAGATAAAGAGATAAAGTTTTACTGGAATTCCTCTCAACTGAATGATCGTTGTGTGCACGCGTTTTTAGTTAAAATTGCACAAAATTGTCTTTAATTTAAATTTGGAGACCGTGACCGATACAGGTCTCTTTTATTTCAACTTCTATGTGCTATTATCTCACCCAGTCCCTGTGACAAGTTAATGGTTACGTACTGAAGTAGCGAAAACAAACTCGGAGAGACGTCAATCAACTGCAAATTATTTGAATCCAGCATCTATTGGTCAATTAGATTAAAATGATGGATCAAGCATAATCATAAAGAAATGCTTACAAAGCTAGAAACATCGAAAATAGACTCAGGAGGAGGCCATTCAGCCCCTCGAGTCTGCTTCCCCATTCCATCTGACCAAAGGAAGATCATCTCATTCAGCAGGAGAAAGTGAGGTCTGCAGATGCTGGAGATCAGAGCTGGAAATGTGTTGCTGGAAAAGCGCAGCAGGTCAGGCAGCATCCAGGGAACAGGAGAATCGACGTTTCGGGCATTCCTGAAGAAGGGCTTATGCCCGAAACGTCGATTCTCCTGTTCCCTGGATGCTGCCTGACCTGCTGCGCTTTTCCAGCAACCCATTTCCAGCATCTCATTCAGCAGGCTGTTCTTATATTTGTCCCATAACATTAGATCTCTTTAGGCCTATGTTGAACTCTTTCTTGAAGACATTCAATGTTTAGGTTTCAACCATTAGAGAATTCTACAGGCTCACCACTCAATGGGTGAAGACGTTTGTCATTGTCTCAGTCTCCTACCTCTGCAACCCGAGACTGTAACCTCTGCTACTAGAGCACCCATCCTGCCTTTACACTGTCTAGTCCTGTTAAACATTTTATAGGTTTCTATAAGAGCACCCCCAAACTCATTCCTTAATTCCAATGAGTATAATCCTAACAAATCCAATCTCTCCATCAAGGATGGAAACTAATTTTAACACTTATATTCAGTATTTGGAGGTGTCGGTGTTAAAAAGCACACAACACCAGGTTATAGTCTGACAGGTTTAGATTTAGATTCAGTTCAATTTAGAACAGAAATAAGGAGACATTTCTTCAGCCAGAGAGTAGTGGGCCTGTGGAACTCATTGCCACGGAGCGCAGTGGAGGCCGGGACGTGAAATGTTTAGATTGATAAATTCTTGGCCTCGCAAGGAATTAAGGGATAGGGGGAGAGTGCGAGTAAGTGGTGTTGAAATGCCCATCAGCCATGATTAAATGGCGGAGTGAACCCGATGGGCCGAATGGCCTTACTTCCACTCCAATGTCTTATGGTCTTATGATCTTATGGCTTTAGGTTTATTTAGGAGCACTAGCTATTGGAGCGCTGCACCTTCATCAGGTGCGGCACGGTGGCTTAGTGGTTAGCACTGCTGCCTCACAGCGCCAGGGACCCCGGTTCAATTCCTGCCTCGGGCAACTGCCTGTGTGGAGTTTGCACATTCTCTCTGTGTCTGCGTGGGTTTCCTCTGGGTGCTCCGGTTTCCTCCCAAAGTCCAAAGATGCGCAGGTCAGGGTGAATTGACCATGGTAAATTGCCTGTAGTGTTAGGTGCATTAGTCAGGGGTAAATGTAGGGGAATGGGTCTGGGTGTGTTGTTGTTCGGAGGGTCGGTGTGGACCTGTTGGGCCGAAGGGCCTGTTCCCACGCTATAGGGAATCTAATGTATACTCCACCACCACCTGATGAAGGAGCAGTGTTCCCAAATAAACCTGTTGGACTATAACCTGGTGTTGTGTGATTTTTAACTTTATATTCACCATGGTTTTCATAAATGCCAAATCACCAGTCTGCTAGCTTAGATGCCGGTTTTTCCAACAGCGTGGATGCAAATCCCGGACTGGCTGAGTTTACCACGAAGGACTCTCTCCTCAACCTCTCCCATTTCCTGGACTCTCAGGTTAAACCACCAACAATCACCTCTCTAATGATAAAGCAATCTGATGAGGCCTTTGTGCTTTTATTATGTGACAGTACAGGCCTTTCAGAGTGCATTATAACGACAACAAAAACTACTCGATTCGTGTAAACAGACAGTAATTTCCCTTTCCAATTAACAAAACAGAACTCTTCAGATTGTTTACCGCAAAATAGATGCGGCTTTTATCTGGAAACAATGGGAAAAGTCACACAATGTCCACAAAGATGACCTTGTAAATGATACCTGGCACCATTGCAGGCTGCTGTTTGCTACATTTGTTTAAGAGCTTGGAAGACAGATCGCTGTATGATCCATTACCAGCCCAGTCCATGGTGGGGACACTACAGTCACCCATTGTTCTCTCCGTCTCACATTGACGCAATGCTACTGAGCAACCTATATCCAAGCCAGGGCATGGATATTGGCAGCCAAGCCACTGTAAAACCCGGCCCCCGCAAGCCTCAGAAACAAAAATCACTGAATAGTAAGAGAGCATCCAATACTTCAATCCAATCCTGAACAATTCAACTTCTATTCTTTTGCCACTTCCTGGAGTAAAATAGCTGTTACAATCCAGTCAGATTGACACTCATATGTGATCCATTATCGGGATTTCCATTTTTGGGGAAGAAAAGTCATACAGGACTCGAAATTCCTGATTCCTGATAAAGGGCTTTTGCCCGAAACGTCGATTTTCCCGCTCCTCGGATGCTGCCTGACCTGCTGTGCTTTTCCAGCACCACTCTAATCTAGACTCTGGTTTCCAGTATCTGCAGTCCTTGTTTTTGCCCAGGACTCGATATGTTAACTCTGTTTCTCTCTTCGCGGATGCTGCCAGACCTGCTGAGTTTCTCAATCATTCTCCGGTTTGTTGAGATTTCCAGCATCCACAACATTTCGTGCCTTAATCTGTTTTTGTTACCTTGACTTTTCTTGATTTGGGGTGTTGGACTGGTGTGAACAAAGTTAAAAATCCACACACCAGGTTATAGTCCGACAGGTACAATTGGAAGCGCTAGCTTTCAGAACGCTGCTCCTTCATGGAACCTGTCGGACTATAACCTGGTGTTGTGTGGATTTTTAACTTTGACTTTTCTTGCTGCCTTCTCTTTCCCTGCTTATGTTTTGCATAAAAGTTTTGTCAGGACACTTTGACACTGTCCTGAACTGGGGGAGAGAAAGGTAATAGGTTCTGATGCAGAGTCACTGTTAACTCTGCTTTCCTCTCTACAGATGTTCACAGCTTTGGGTACAGGAGTTGGGAGGTCATGTTGCCACTGTACAGGACATTGGTTAGATCACTTTTGGAATATAGTATGCAATTCTAGTCTTCCTGCTATAGAAAGGAAGGGTACAGTAAAGATTTACAAGGATGTTGCCAGGGTTGGAGGATTTGAGCTCTAGGGAGGGGCTGAACAGACTGGGACTGTTTTCCCTGGAGCATCGGAGGCTGTGGGGTGGCCTTCTAGAAGATTATAAAATCATGAGGGGCATGGATAGGATAAATAGACAAGGTCTTTTCCCTGGGTGGGGGAGTCCAGAACTAGAGGGCATTGGTTTAAAAGGGACCTAAGAGGCAATTTTTTCACACAGAGGGTGGTGCGTGTATGGAATGAGCTGCCAGAGGAAGTGGTGGAGGCTGGTTCAATGACAACATTTAAAAGGCATCTGGATGGGTATGTGAATAGGAAGGTTTGAGAGGGATATAGGCAAAGTGCTAGCAACTGGGTCGAGATTAGTTTAGGCTATCTGGTGGGCATAGATGTGTTGGACCGAAGGGTCTGTTTCTGTGCTGAACATCTCTATAACTCTATGACTCATAGAACATAGAACATAGGATGGTACAGCACAGTAAAGACCCTTCGGCCCTTGATGTTGCGCCGGCCTTCTATCCTACTCTAAGATCAGACTAACCTGCATACCCTTCATTGCACTATCATCCATGTGCCTATCCATGAGTTGCTTAAATGTTCCTAATGTCTCTGACTCTGCTACCACTGCTGGGCCGTGCATTCCACACACCCACCACTGTCTGTGTTAAGAACCTACCTCTGACATCTCCCCCAAACCTTAACATTATGTTCCTCCTTGATAGCCATTTCTGCCCTGGGAAGAAAGGTCTCTGGCTATCCACTCTATCTGTGCCTCTCATCATCTTGTCCACCTCTAAAGCGTCACCTCTCATCCTTCTTCACTCCAATGAGAAAAGCCCTAGCTCCCTCAACCTTTCCTTCAATAGACATGCCCCCCCCAGTCCAGGCAGCAGCCTGGGAAATCTCCTCTGTACCCTCTCAAAAGCTTCCACACCCTTCCTATGATGAGGCGACCAGAACTGAACATTCAATGAGATGCTGCCAAACCTGCTGAGTTTCTCCAGCAGCTTCTGCTTCAGATCTTCAGCATCCACAGTGCTTTGGTTTCTTGACGTAACCGCTCTGTTGGCCTTCACAGTGAGAGGATTCGAGGACAGGAGCAGGGACATTATGCTGCCCTTGTGCAGAGCCATAGTGAGACTGCACCTGGTGTGCTATGCTCAGCTTTGGTTTCCTTATCTAAAGAAGGACAGAAACGTGGAATTCAGTCCTCTTGGGCCTGCTCTGTCATTCAACATGATCTTAGCTGATCATCGAACTTAATATTAAGGACAGCATGGTGGCTCAATGCTTAGTCCTCTCCCTCACAGCACCAGGGACCCAGGTTCGATTCCAACCTTGGATGATGGTCTCTGTAGAGTTTGCACATTCTCTGTGTGGGTTTCCCCAGAGTCCCAAGATGTGCAGGTTATGGTGGATTGGCTGTGCTAAGTTACCCATAATGTCCCAGGGTAACAAAGAACAAAGAGAATTTACAGCCCAGGAACAGGCTCTTCGGCCCTCCAAGCCTGAGCCGATCCAAATGTACTGTCGAAACCTGTCGCTCAATTCCTAAGCATCAGTATCCCTCTGCTCCCCACCTACTCATGTATCTGTCCAGACGCATCTTAAATGAATCTACCGTGCCTGCCTCTACCACCTCTGCTGGCAACGCGTTCCAGACGCCTACCACCCTCTGTGTGAAGTACTTACCACGTGTATCCCCCTTAAACATTCCACCTCTCACCTTGAAAACATGACCTCTCCTTATTGAATCCTTCACCCTGGGAAAAAAATTATCTCTATCCACCCTGTCTGTACCCTTCACGATTTTGTAAACCTCAATCAGTTCCCCCCCTCAATCTCCTTTTTTCTAGTGAAAATAAACCTAACCTACTCAACCTCTCCTCATAGCTCACACCTTCCATACCATTGTGCAGCGAGATGGGTTAGCTGTGGGGCATGTTGACTTATAGGGATAGCTTAGGAGAATGGCTCTTCGGAAGGAGGGGTTGGACCCAATAGGCCGAGTGCTTCTGAACTATTAGAATTCTAAGGATAGCCTAATCCTGCCCTTCTCCCTGTCCCTTCAGTCACAAGAGCTATCTCCATGGATGGATGTTGTGGCTCTGGAGGGAGAACAGCAAAGACATGCCAGACCTGATTCCTGGAATGGCAAGGCTGACCTATGAAGAGAGACAGGGTTGGTTTCCATATCCAACCAAATTCAGAAGAATGAAAGGTGTATAGAGCCATATGGCACGCAAACAGACCCTTCGGTCCAACTCGGCCATGCTGACCAAGGTTCCTAAACTATACTCGTCTCATTTGCCTGCGTTTGGCCATATCCCTCAAAACCCTTCCCAGTTACGTACCTGTCCAAGTGTCTTTTAAATGTTCTAACTGTACCACATCTCCCATTTCTTCTGAAAGGCCATTCCACTCGTGACCCAACTCTGTGAAACAATTGCGCTTTTTATGTTCCTTTCAAATCTTTCTTCTCTCACCTTAAAACAACAAGCCCCCCCCCTCCATCCCAGGGAAAAGACTTTTGCTATTCACCTTATCTGTGTCTCTTTATAACCTCTATAAAGGCAACCCCTCAGGTGCCTATGGTCCAGAGAAAAAAGCCCCAGTCTATCCAACCTCTGCCTGTAACTTAAACTCTCCAGTCTCAGAAACACCCTGGTAAATCTCATGTAATAATATGCACGGAAACTTATAAAATTCTACCCAATAAACCCAATAAGGATATTCCCAATGACCAGGTAGTCCAGAACCAGGTGGAGGTCACATTCTAAGGATATGAAGGAGAGGAGAACTGTGTAACAAAGAGACCTTGGAGTCGCAGGTAGATAGGATAGTGAAGAAGGCGTTTGGTATGCTTTCCTTTATTGGTCAGAGTATTGAGTACAGGAGTTGGGAGGTCATGTTGAGGCTGTACAGGACATTGGTTCGGCCACTGTTGGAATATTGTGTGCAATTCTGGTCTCCTTCCTATCGGAAAGATGTTGCGAAATATGAAAGGGTTCAGAAAAGATGGGCAAGGATGTTGCCAGGGGTTGGAGGGTTTGAGCTACAGGGAGAGGTGGAATTGGCTGGAGTGTTGGAGGCTATGGTTTATAAAGGTTTATAAAATCATGAGGGGCATGGATAGGGTAAATTGGCAAGCTCTTTTCTCTGGGGTGAGATGAGTCCAGAACTACAGGGCATAGGTTTAAGGTGAGAGAGGAAAGATTTTAAAGGGGAACTAAGGGGCAACTTTTCACACAGAGGGTGGTACGTGTATGGAATAAGCTGCCAGAGGAAGTGATGGAGGCTGGTACAATGACAACATTTAAAAGGCATTTGGATGGGTGTATGAATAGGAAGGGTTTAGAGGGATATGGGCCAAATGGGAACAGATTAATTTAGGATATGTGGTCGGTACAGACGAGTTGGACTGAAGGGTCAGTTTCCATGCTGTACGTCTCTATAACTCTCTGACCCAGAGAGGGGTGGATCGGTGGAATTCTCTGTCACTGAAAATGAATGAGGCTAAAACGTTTCCAAGAAGGAGTCAGAGGTAGTTGTAAATATAACCAGAGATACCATGGAAGTACAGAAACATTAGAAATAGGAACAGGAGGAGGCCATTTACCAATTCAATATCATCATGGCTGTTCATCCAACTCACTCCCCCTGTTCCCACTTTTGTCCTATACCCTTTGATCGCTTCAGCCCTAGGGCAGCAAGTTGGCTCAGTGGTTAGCCCTGCTGCCTCACAGGGCCAGAGGAGTTTGCACGTTCTCCCCATGGAGGCACAGGTTTCCCTCGGATGCTGTGGTTTCTTTCTGCAGTCCAAATATGTGCAGGTTAGGGTGGATTGGCCATGATATATTGTCCCATAGTGCTCAGGGATGTGCAGGTTAGGGTGGATTGGCCATGCTATATTGTCCCATAGTGCTCAGGGATGTGCAGGTTAGGGTGGATTGGCCATGCTATATTGTCCCATAGTGCTCAGGGATGTGCAGGTTAGGGTGGATTGGCCGTGCTAAATTGTCCCATAGTGTCCAGGGATGTGAGGGTTAGGGTGAATTGGCCATGCTAAATTGTCCCATAGTGTCCAGGGATGTGCAGGTTAGGGTGGATTGGCCGTGCTATATTGTCCCATAGTGCTCAGGGATGTGCAGGTTAGGGTGGATTGGCCAAGCTAAATTGTCCCATAGTGCCCAGGGATGTGCAGGTTAGGGTGGATTGGCCATGCTAAATTGTCCCATAGTGTCCAGGGATATGCAGGTTAGGGTGGATTGGCCATGCTAAATTGTCCTTTCGTGCACAGGGATGTGCAGGTTAGGGTGGATTGCCCATGCTAAATTGTCCCACAGTGTTCAGGGATGTGCAGGTTGGGTGCATCATTCAAGAGAAATGTAGGGGAATGGGTGGGTTACTCTTCAGAGGGTCAGTGTGGACTTGTTGGGCCAAATGACCTGTTTCCACACTGTAGGCATTCTATGAACTAAATCCAACACCTTCTTGAAAGCAGACAATACTCCAGTCTCATTAGAATCAGTCAATTCAACCACTTTCTGTGGGACAGAATTCCACTGACTGACTAGGGATAGTGATCTAATATAACCTCAATGTTTGGAAAATGCATGTGGGTAAGTTTTATGAATAAACTCCAGTCTGATGAATGAATTTGAAAGGAGAAGTCGCATTTATGTAGCACCTTTCACAACCCCCGTTTGCACTCTCGCAGCGCTTTTGTAACTGAAGAAACTCAAGAGCGTGTCAATGACCTGATGATACGTTTTAATGAGGTTGATTGAAGGATAAATATTGGCCAATAGAGCAAACCGAATTCCCTTGCATTGTTCGAAATGGTGCCATGAGACTTTTAACAGCCCTCAAGAGAGCACATGTGTCCTCGCTTTGACATCTCATCCAACAGACAGAGCTTCCAACGGTGGAACGTAGTCACATTAGCGGTCCAGTGGAGCGCGACTTGAAATTTCTGGCTCAGAACTCAGCCAACAGCTGACATCCATCTGAATGAACATTGCGACTTCCTGATGCTCAGATATTTCGAGCTGCTTGCTCGACCTTAATTCTCTGAAAGGAACAAGGGAGACCTTCACACCGTGACAGAAATAACTTCCGAAAACATTAGCAGGTCCGGCTGGATCCGTGGAGAGAGAGAGAAAGCAGACTTGGCGTGCCGTTCTGAAGAGGGGTCACTGGACACAAAATGTCGAACGCTGTTCTTCTCCCTCCACGCGGACGCTGCCAGACCTGCTGAGTTTCTCCAGCAATGTCTGAATTTGTTTGTTTCAGAGTCCCAGCCTCTGCAGGTCATTGCTTGGGTCCTGGTGGCACGGTGGGTCAGTGGTTAGCACTGCTGCCTCACAGCGCCAGGGACCCAGGTTCGATTCCAGCCTCAGGCGACTGTCTGTGTAGCGTTCGCACGTTATGTTGGCATGGGTTTTCCCTGGTTTCCTCCCACAATCCGAAAACGTGCAGGTTAGGAGAATTTGCCTGACTAAATTGCCGCTGAAAATGTGTTGCTGGAAAAGCACAGCAGGTCAGGCAGCATCCAAAAAGGGCTCATGCCCGAAACGGTCGATTCTCCTGTTCCTTGGATGCTGCCTGACCTGCCGTGCTTTTCCAGCAACACCTTTTCAGCTCTGATCTCCAGCATCTGCAGCCCTCACTTTCTCCTCCCAGACTAAATTGCCCCATAGTGTTCAGGGATGTCTAGGATGGGTGCATTAGTCAGGGTTAAATGTAATGCAATAGGGTAGGGGAATGGCTCTGGGTGGGATACTCTTTGAAGGGTCAGTGCGAACTAGTTGGGCCAAATGGCCTGTCTCCACACTGTCGGGATTCTATTCTGTCGTTTCATTTTAAGGAGATCTTCAGGCTGCCGTACACCTCAGAAGGAAGCTGAAGGGTCGGTTTTGTCTTTGATGTCCTGGAAAGACAGGGTCTTATTTTTTTCAGAAATTGTTTTAAAAACCAAGCTTTGCTGCCCATTTGGAACCCAATTCACCCATAATTCCCATGCTTTTCTGCTCCGTCGCATATCTTTGAAGTTAATGAGGGGAGCAGAGTCAAATTATATGCCAAAAGTCATCATTTACCTGGAGTCCAATTGCTTGCAATAAATGGTAATTTTTATTCAGTGCAAGCACCTGGGCATGTGCTTTCTCTCAAACTGAGGGTAAAAGAGACTGAGTGTGAATGGAGAGCAAAATACTGTACACATTCATAAAATCTTTAACTTTTCATTGTAGTCATAGAATCATAGAAATGTACAGCACAGAAATGGACCCTTCAGTCCAACTCGTCCATGCCGACCAGATATCCGAAATTAATCAAGTCCTATTTACCAGCACTTAGCCCAGATCCCTCAAACCCCTTCCTATTCATATTCCCATCCAGATGCCTTTTAAATGTTGCAATTGTACCAGCCTCCACCACTTCCTCTGGCAGCTCATTCCATACATGTACCACCTTCTTTCTATCTTTCCCCTCTCACCCTAAATCTATGCCCTCTAGTTTGCCCACCCTAGGGGAAAAGATCTTGCCTATTTACTCTATGCATGCCCCTCCTGATTTTATAAACCTCTGCAAGGTCACGTTAACAGAGTCTGGGAATAAGGGGGCTTAATATTATTCCAGTTCCACCGATGACACACCTCGGCACTACCTTTGTGATCCTTCTGGGAACCAGCCATCGCAGGAATGCTGATGCCCTGCCTGATGGAACGTAACTTTCACAGTTCTCACTGAGAGAGTGATTAGAAGGCGTGCAATGAACTGCTGTTTAGGTAAAAGCCCGACACACAGGGGAGAGAAGGATACGTTGTGTTGAAAGAGTCCCACTTGCATCTGAAGCCCCACAGCGGTGACATACATAAACAGATCGGTTTGTTTTTTTTTAAACTGATGGTGGCAGAGAGATAAACATTGACAGGCCAACAGGGAGAATGGCTGTACAACGGCACCATGGGAATTTTGGCATCTGCCTGAGACAGCAGACTGGGCCTCCCTTTACAATCTCGCTCGTAAGGCAAGCATGTCAACATTGGACGCACTCTGTCTTGGAGTCAGACAGCACAGAAACAGACCCAACGATGTCTCCTCTTCCTCGGGCAGCTGAGGAAATTTGGCATGACGCGAATATCCTCGCCAACTGTTATAGGTGTGCCATCGAGAGCATTCTGTCTGGATGTATCACTACCTGGTATGGCAACTGTACCATTCAAGATCGGAGATGGTTACAGAGAGTGGTGAATTCGGCCCAGACGATCACAAAGGCCAACCTCCCATCTATAGAATCCACCTACCAGGCCCACTCAGAGCACACGCAGATCAACTGGCAGAGGTTTTCTCGAACATCTTCAACCTCTCCCTACAGCAGGCCCTGCTCGTGCCTGTTTCAAGAGGGCCAACATCGTCCCTGTGCCTAAAAAGTCTCATGCAGCATGTCTCAATGACGACCGCCCAGTGACCCTAACTTCGGTGGTCATGAAGTGCTTTGAAAGGCTGGTCATGGCATTAATCAACTCCAGCCTCCCCACTACTCTTGACCCACTCCAATTTGCCTATTGGACCAATAGATCCACGTCAGATGCCATATCACTTGCCCTTCACTCCTCCCTAGAACATCTTGACACCAACAACAGCTACGTAAGAATCCTACTCATTGACTACAGTTCAACACTATTATCCCCTCGAGAATGATTACTAAACTTAGTGATCTCGGTTTCGAGTTAGGATTAGAGTTATGGTTGGGGCTAGGGTTAGTGTTCAGGTTTTGTTTGTTTTAGGGTTAGGGTTCAGATCAGGTTTATTATCCGAGTTAAGGTTAGGGTTTGGGTTTGGGTTAGGTTTAGGGTTAGTGTTAGGGTTTGGGTTAGGGTAGGGATTCGGATGCAAACGCAGAAAGTGTGGTCCATTTTGTTTGGAGTGTTTATGTGAAATAGGGTTAGTTTTAAGTTCAGTGTTTGGGTTAGCGATAGGGTTAGGGTTAGCTTTAGGGTTAGTGTCAGGTTTAGAGTTGTGGCTAGTGAAAGGTTTAGGGTGATTTCCTCCCACAGTCCAAAAATGTGCAGGTCAGGTGATTTGGCCATGCTAAATCGCCCATAGTGTTAGGTGCAGGGGTAAATGTAAGGGAATGGGTCTGGGTGGGTGTGCTTTGGTGGGTCGGTGGGTCAGTGTGGACTTGTTGGGCCGAAGGGCCTGTTTCCACACTGTAAGTAATCTAAGGTCAGAGCTAGGGTTTGGGTTAGAGTTGGGACCTAGAGTTCGGCCAGGGTCAGGGTTTAGGTTTGGGTTAGGGTTAGGGTTCCATTTAGGTTTTGAGATAGGGTTAGGGTTAGTGATGGGTGAAGGTTATGTTGAGGGTTAGGGTTAGGGTTTGAGTTAAGGTTGGGTTCAGTTACAAACCAAGAAACTGTGGTTTGTAGTGTCATATCAGTTGCCCTTCACTCCTCCCTAGAACATCTTGACACCAAGAACAGCTACGTCAGAATCCCACTAATTGACTACAGTTCAGCCTTCAACACTATCTTCCCTCGAGACTGATTACTAAACTTGGTGATCTCGGACTAAGCCCCACTCTCTGCAATTGGATCCACAGTTTCCTGACCCACAGGCCAAAATCAGCGAAGATTGGGCACAATATTTCCCCCTCACTAACACTCAACACTGGAGCCCCCCCAGGGGGTTGTGTACTCAGCCCCCTACTGTGCTCACTGTATACCCATGACTGTGTCACCAAATACCAGACTGATGCCATTTACAAAGTCACTGTTGACACCACCATAGTCGGTCGAATCTCAGATGGCGATGAAACAGACTACATATGGGAGGTGGAAGACCTGCAAAATGGTGCACTGAGAACAACCTAGCTCTCAACGTCGGCAAAACCAAGGAACTCATTATTGGCTTTTGGCGGGATGTTACTCCTGCCCCCCCCCCTACACATTACCAGCACAGAGGTGGAACGAATGGAGAGGGTCAAGCTCCTGGGAGTGGTCACCCACAACAAGCTTTCTTGGGCTCTTCATGTGGACGCACTGGTTACAAAGGCCCAACAACGTCTCTTTTTCCTCAGGCAGCTGAGGAAATTTGGCATAACGGTCAACTTTTGTCAACTTTTATAGGTGCCCCATTGAGAGCATCCTGCCTGGATGTATCACTACCTGGTACGGCAACTGTACCATTCAAGATCGGAGACGGTTACAGAGTGTGGTGAACTCGGCCCGGACGATCACAAAGGCCAACCTCCCATCTATAGGATCCATCTACAAGGCCCGCTGTCAGGGAAAGGCCGCCGGCATCCTCAAAGCTCCATCCCACCCTGGTAATGTTTTTCTACACCCTCTACCATCGGGGAGAAGGTACAGAAACCTGAACACACACACCAGCCGGTTTCAAAACAGTTTCTACCCACTTGTTGTTAGAATACTGAACGGACTCACAAACTCTTAACATTCGCCTGGACCTGTGTTTTTGTGTTTGCCGCTGTTTCCCTATTATTTACTATCTATGCTCATTAACTCGGTGATCTGCCTGTATTGCTCACAGGACAAAGCTTTCCACTGTGCCTCGGAACACGTGGCAATCAATTCAATTCAATTCAATTCAGACCCTTCGGCCCATCCAGTCCGCACTGACTATAATCCCAACTAAACTAAATGATTCCTGCCTGCCTGATCCTGGCCCATATATCCCTTTGAACCTTTCCTAACCTTTGGACAATAGCTGAGGAACGTGGATTGGGAGCAGTTATTTGAGGGTAAATGCTCAACTGGCATGGGGGAGGCTTTGAGAGACCAGTTGATTAAAGTACAGGACGTGCCCATCCCTGCAAAACTGAAGGATAGGAACCACGGATGACAAGAGGAAGTGAAAACACAGGCAAACAAAAAAGGATACAATCAATAGGTCTGAGATAAATGGCTACAAACTGACACAGTCCTTGGGGAGTATAGAGTAATTAGGAAAGAACTTCAACATGGAATTAGGAAAGGACCATGAAATGTCTTTCGCAAACAGTGTCAAGGAGAATCCGAAGGCTTTTTATGCGTATATTGGAAGAAAGAGACTAGCGAGAGAAAGGGTAGATTGACTCAAGGATAAAAGGAGGGAAGTTCACAGGAAGTGAGAGAGAGAGATCCTTAATGAGTACTTTGTATCAGTATTCACTGAGCAGAAGGATATGACTGATGTTAAGGTCAGCGATGAGTGTGTGAATACTCTAGAGAATGTCAATATATTGAAGGAGGACGTTTTGGGTATCCTAAGTTGCACTAGTTTATAGAGGTCAAAGAATCCCTATAGTGTGGACACTGGCCAATTTAACACAACAAGTCCACACCCAACAGCATCTCCCTCAGACCCATTCCCTACCCTATTACTTTACATTTCTCCTGAGTAATCACCTAACCTACGCATCCCTGAACACTGTGGGCAACCCACCTAACCGGTACATCTTTGGACTGTGGGAGGAAACCGGAGCACCTGGAGGAAACCCACGCAGACACGGGGAGAATGTGCAAACTCCACACACAGAGGGTGGAATCAAACCCGGGTCCCTGGCACAGTGAGGCAGCAGTGTTAACCACTGTGTCACTCTGTATTAAAATAGCCCCCAGGGCCAGATGGGATCTATCCCAGGTTTCAATGAGAGGCAAGGGAAGATATAGCTGAGGCATTAGCAGATATCTTCACATCCTCGTTGACCACAGGTGAAATTCCAGCGGGCTGGAGATTAGCCGATTGTTGTTCCCTTGTTTAAGAAAGGAAGTAGGGATAATCACAGAAATTCTAGGTCGGTGAGCTGAACGTCTGTGGCTGGGAAGCTCCTGGAGAAGTTACTGAAGGACAATATAGATACACATTTGAAAGAAAATTGACTAGTTAGTGATTGGCAGCATGGTTTTGTACAGGGAAAGTCATGTCTCACCAACCTTTTTGAAGAGGTGACAAAGATAATTGATGAGGGAAGGGCTGTGGATGTAGTTTATATGGACTTCAGTGAGGCACTGGATAAAGTCCCACATGGCAGATTGGTACAAAAATTAAAATTACATGAGATCCAGGATGGGCTGACAAGACAGATATAAAACTGGGTCGGTCATAGGAGACAGAGGCTGGTATTGCAAGGATGTTTCTCAGAATGGAGACTGAGTGTGTTCCACAGGGATCAGTATTAGGTCCTCCGTTGTCTGTAGTAGATCTGGAGGAAAATCTGAGCGATCTGATCAGTACGTTTGCAGATGACACGAAGATTGGTGGAGTACCTGATATTGCCGACGATTGTGAAAGGATGCAAGAAGATATAGATAGACTGGCGACCTGGGGACAGGAATGACAGATGGAGTTTACCAACCAAATGGGAGGTAATGCCTTTCAGAGGATCAATAGTTGGTGTGAATTGTGCGGTAAATGGCAGCATCCTGAGGAACATTAACATACAGACCGATCTGGGCGTGCAGGTCCACAATTGCCGGAAAGGGGAGACACAGTGGTCAAGGTGATGGAGATGGCACATGACATACTTGCCTTCATCGGCAGGGGTATAGAGTCCAAGAGTTGGTGAACCATGTTGCCCAGGTTAAAGCACCTTTGGAGAATGGGTGTGTAGTGTTGGGGGCCACACTACCAGAAGGAGGTGGACGCTTGGCAGAGAAGGTTCACCAGGATGTGGCTTGGCCTTGAGTGCAATGGAGCTACGAGGAAAGGTTAAAAAGACCAGGATTGGTTTCACTGGGAAGACAACGGCCGAGAGGAGACCAGATAGAGGGCTAAACAATTAGGAGAGGCATCGATAGTCAGAGGCTTTTTTCCCCAGGGTTAAAGTTTTAATTACAAGGGGGCATAGGTTCAAGGTGAGGGGGGGAAAGTTTAAGGGAGATGTGCGAGGGATAGTTTCACACA
>NC_057756.1:5184267-5197189 GCF_004010195.1 Chiloscyllium plagiosum
CAAACACCGACCCATCTAACGAACTCGAGCTATTGCTTTCCCAGTCAATATCTGGAAAGTTAAAGTCCCCCATAACAATCACCCTATTACTTTCACTCTTCTCCTGAATCATCCTCGCAATCCTTTCTTCTACGTCTCTAGGACTATTAGGAGGCCTGTAGAAAACTCCTAACAGGGTGACCTCACCTTTCCTATTCCTAACCTCAGCCCAAACTACCTCAGATGGCGAGTCTTCATCCATCGTCCTTTCCACTGCTGTAATACTATCTTTGACAAGCAATGACACGCCTCCCCCTCTTTTACCCCCACCTCTGACCCTACTAAAACATTTAAACCCTGGAACCTGCAATCCTGTCCCTGCTCGACCCATGTCTCCGTAATAGCCACAACATCGAAATCCCATCGAAATTGGGCCCGCATCCACCACTTCCTCAGGAAATTCATTCCACACATGACTTGTGAAATGAAGTTGAACTCTTTAGAGGAAGGATATTATAGACTCATAGAATCCGTACAGTGTGGAATCAGGCCATTCAGCCCAACATGTCCACACCTGACCCTCCAAAGCTCATCCCATCCAGACCCATTCCCCTTGCTCTATTACTCTACACATCCCCTGACTGAAGCATCTAACCTACACATCTGCTGGACACTCTGGACATTTTAGCCCAGCCAATCCACTCTAACCTGCCTATCTTTGGACTGTGGGAGGAAACCGGAGCACCCGGAGGAACCCCACGCAGACCCGGGGAGAACGTGCCAACTCCACACAGACAATCGCCTGAAGTCGGGATCGAACCGGGGTCCCCTGTGCTGCGAGGCGGCAGCGTTAACCACTGAGCCACTGTGCCGCCCCTGTGGATAGGACTGTGCTAGAGGAGGGCGCAGAGGAAGTTCACCAGGACATCGCCTGGTTCAGCGATGAAAAGAGGCTGGATAAGCTGCATTTGGTTTCTTTAGAGCAGAGAAGTTGGGAGTGCTGGGTTTGGGTGGGGGGGGTGTTACTGGATCGAGGAGTATAAGATTATGAGGGGCATGGGCAGGGTGGATAACAAGATGGAAGCGGGTACTACAGATGCTGGAGATTAGAGTCAAGATTCGAGTGGTGCTGGAAAAGCACAGCAGGCCAGGGAGCATCTGAGGAGCAGAAAAGTCGACGTTTCGGGTATTCATCAGGAATCCGATGGGTGGATAAGAAGCCATTTACCTGAAAGTTCAATAATAAGGGAGCGTCATTACAATTTGAAAGGCAGGAGATTTGGAGGAGATTCGAGGAAACCGTATTTCTGAGGGAGTGGCGGGGTCTCTGGAATGGGAGGGCAGCAGAGGCGGGAAACCTGGCAATTGTTACAAAGTACTTGGAAAAACCCTCAGAATGTCATAGCATTCAAGGCCATGGGCTGGTAAGTGGGATGAGTGCAGGTAGGTTAGTGCAGACTCGATGGGCCGAAGGGCAAGGTTCAGGATGCCCATAGCTGTCCGTCTAGATCTGCTCACCTTTTTATCAGTCCTTCGCTAAAACCAAGTCTCTGTTACCAGCTAACCAAACAGGAGACAAGTTTGCCCAACAAAAAACAATTAGCCTCCCCTTCAAGCCAGACTCATACCGGGGAATGACCCAGCTGAAGAATGTTATCCCAACTCCAGACCACTTCTGCCTCTCGGAATACAAACGGTGGCGGTGTTCTGATTTCGGATTTTCCGTGTGTCTCCTGCTTGTTGCTATCGGTGCGCACTTGAACGTCAAATCTTAAATCGTTCAAAAACTGGACCTGGGGCTTTAAGGCTGGTAGCCTCCTGCGATGCCGCGTGCTGTGTTATGAGACTCAGTCTCACGCACCTTAAAACCACCTGCTTTAAGTCAGGCGACTTTGCCGTGACCTGAACGCTTAAATGGAAGGGCCCTGATTGTATCCCTGACTCAGGCCCAGCTGATCAGGCCAACTTCAGCAGCTGACAACCGAGGACGGCATCTTTCGTAACATGCGGGGGAAAACAAAACGCCAGCTTAGAAATCAGGCCGACTGTAGGTGGGAAGGGCAGGAGAGACTCCAGTAAGTCAGCTTGAGATGCAAAGAAACTGGAAACCCACGCCTATCGGAGCAGGAGTAGGCCTTTTGGCCCCTCGGCCTTGCCCCTTCCATTCAACAGGGTCATGGCTAATCTGACATTCCTCACGACCACCTTCCTGCCCTTTTCCCACAACAACTGATTCTCTTCCTGATCAAGAATCTCAGCCTTACGTATACACGAGGACTCTGCCCTCACAGCTCCCTGCGCCAGGGAGTTCCAAACGCTCACAACCGTCTTTAGAGAATAAATTCCTTCACCTCTCAGCCATAGGTTGCCTACGGTATGGAAACAGGCCCTTCAGCCCAACAAATCCGCGCCAACCTTCCGAAGGGTAACCCACCCAGAACCATTCCCCTACCCTATATTTACCCCTGGTGAATGCACCTAGCCTACACATCCCTAAATGCTATGGGGCAACTCAGCACAGCCAACTCACCTAACCTGCACATCATTGGATTATAGCCAATAGGTGCAGGAGTAGGCCAGTCGGCCCTTTGAGCCAGCACCACCATTCATTATGATCATGGCTGATCATCCACAATCAGTATCCTGTTCCTGCCTTATCCCCACAACCCTTGATTCCACTATCTTTAAAAGGATTGTGGGAGGATACCCAGGCAGACATGGGGTGAATGTGCAAATGCCACAGAGACAGTCGCCTGGGGCTGGAATTGAACCTGGGTCCCTGATACCGCCATGCAGCAGTGGTTAACCGCTGAGCCACCATGCCCCCCCATAGTCTTAGATTGGCATCCCCTTTATTCTGAGACTGTGCCGTCTGAACCTCGACTCACCCAGGAGGGGAAATACTGTCTCAGCATTGACACTATCAGGCCCCTTCAGAATCCTCGATAAGACCACTTCTCAATCTTCTAAACTCCAGTGAGTACAATCCCAACCTGTTTAATCTTTGTTCGTCAGACAATCCCCTCCATTACAGAGATTATGTCATCTAGCCCCTTTTCTACGCTATCTACGACCACACTGTCAGCAACCTGGAATGTTACCATTGGCCAGAAGTGAAACAGGACCCATTATATAAATACAACGGCTACATGAGCAGGTCAGGGGCTAGACATCCTGCAGTGAGTAACTCATCTCCTGACTCCCAAGGCCCACCATCGACAAGGCACAAGTCAGGAGTGTGAGGGAATACTCCCCACTTGCCCCTGGATGGGGGCAGCTCCAACAACACTCAAGAAGCTCGACATCATCCAGGACAAAGCAGCCCCCACTTGATTGGTCCCACATCCACTCCCTCCCCCACCGACGCTCAGTAGCAGCAGTGTGTACCATCTACAAGATGCACTGCAGAAATTCACCAAAGATCCTCAGACAGCACCTTCCAAACCCCCAACCAGTTCCATCTTGAAGGACAAGGGCAGCAGATACATGGGAACACCGTCCCCCTTTGCAAGTTCCCCTCCGAGCCACTCACCATCTCAACTTGGAAACATGCTTCCAAATAAACCTGTTGGACTAGAACCTGGTGTTGTGCGATTTTTACCTTCGTCCACCCCAGTCCAACACCGGCCCCTCCACATCATGGAAATCTATCGCCGTTCCTTCAATGTCGCTGGGTCAGAATCCTGGAATTCCCTCCCTCAGGGCGTTGTGGGTCAACCCACAGCAGGAGTCCTGCTCCGGTTCGAGAGGGAAGCTCACCTCCACCTTCTCAAGGGGCAACTAGGGACGGGGTATTAACTGCTGGGCCCAGCAGCGATGCCACGTCCCATGAATGATAAATCTCTTGACCAAGGTGGCGGATGTGTGAGTTACTACAATTGAGATAAACACAATGGACATAATAAAGGCGAGACTGCTGAAGCGCATGAAGTTAGGATGCAATGCTATTGGAGTTGAGATGAAGGGATGAGGGCATTTGGAGTATTCATAGAATACCTACAGTGTGGAAACAGGCCCTTCAGCCCAATAAGTCCACACCGACCCTCCGAAGAGTAACCCACCTAGATCCATTCCCCTACCACTTCACATTTACCTCTGACCAATGCACCTCGTCTTCACAGCCCTGGACACTACAGGGCAACTTAGCATGGCCTACTCACCTAACCTGCACATCTTTGGATTGTGGGAGGAAACCCAGGCAGACACAGGGAGAATGTGCAAACTGGGATCGAACCCGGGTCCCTGGCGCTGTGAGGCAGCAATGCTAACCACTGAGCCACCGTACCGCACACTTTTCAACCAAATCAAAATATTGTGAGCGGCTGGAGTGAAAGCTTGGTTCAGTGCAATAAATATTTTGGAAATGTCCCACAGACTGGAAGAGGAAACAAAGAAAGTAAGTAGGGAGAGGGGGCCGAGAGACCTGTGACAGGAAAGACAGATTTGGATTAGATAAATCCCTCTTACTTCTCATGCAGTTAATATCGAAGTTGACACACGACAGCGCAGCTAAGCGGTTAATGGGGCTCTTGATGTGCAGCGATAGTGACAGTCCTGCACGAGGAGCCTTGATGCATTTCTGCAGTGCAGATCGTGCACACTGACCGTGGGTGTTGGAGGGTGTGGATGTGGTGCCAATCAAGTGGGCGCTGCCAGGGTGTCCCCACTTCCGAGCCCAGGAGCTCCGGGTTCAAGTCCCACCAGCTCCAGAGGTGGGTCATAACACATCAGAACAGATTGAATCGAGTGAGGTGGGGGGGGGGGGGTTTAAAAAATGAACTCATTTGCCCACTCGCTGAGTTAAAATGGACAAACCCTGTCTTGTGATCTGCAAGTGGCTTTGGAGAACAAAGCAGCTTATCACAAGAGATGTCTCGGGATAGAAATTTGACTGCAGGAGTATCACCAGGCCAAAACAACTTGTGCCATTCATGAGCTTTTATGGCGATTTTTTTCAGTTATTTTGAAATCAACTTACTGCCTGTTTTCTTTTTAAACAGGCGATTCAGCTCTGATTTTGACCACGTAGCATCACAATTCCGCACTCGTGTTTGCCTTATGCTTTGTGGCTTTCCCGGTGAGAAGGACTGCAGCTACTCGACAGTCAGCATCGATATAGTGTGCTGCTGGGAAAAAAACACAGCAGGCCAGGCAGCGTCCGAAGCGCGAGAGAGTCGACGTTTCACCAAATCCCGATGAAGGGTCCTGTCTGAAATGTCGACTCTCCTCGGGTCGTTGTGTTTTTTTTCCCAGCAGCACACTATATCCACTCTCACATTCTTAGTCATGGTGTTGCCTGCACAGAAGAGATCATGGATTTAAACTGCAGTACTAATTCTCAGCTTCTTTACATCACGAAGTTCATGGAATGAGGGCAGCTCAGATTCTCTCAAGTCTCACTTTCGGAATGGAGGCCCTTCGAGAAATTCTGTTCACCTCGACCCAGGGACCAGCAGTCAAAACGTGCAGCGCTGGAAAAACACAGCCGGTCAGGCAGCCTCCGAGGCGCAGGAGAGTCAACATTTCGAGCATAAGCGCTTTGTCGGGAATGGATCGAAGGTCAGGGCGGGCTCATTGGGCTGAGTCACATTCCTGATGAAGAGCTTATGCCCGAAACGTTGACACTCCTCGGATGCTGCCAGACCGACTGTGCTTTTCCAGCACCACGCTATTCGACTCTGATCTCCAGCAGCCGCAGTCCTCACTTTCCCACAGAAACCAGCGCAGCCAGTTCCAACCAGCTCCAACTTTAGGCTCTACTAAACCTTTGATTTGATTTCATTTGGTTTATTATTGTCACAGTACAGCGAAGAGTTTTGTCTCGCGTGCAGGTCATACTGTACAAAGGTTAGAGGGCAATTGAACAGTACATGGGAAACAAAAAGTTAAACCAACGCGAGATTTGAAATTTGACAGGTCTGTTCAGATGTCTAACAACAGCGGGGAAGAAGCTGTTCTTGAACCTGTTGGTTTGTGTCAAAGGTTCTGTTCCTTTTGCCTGACAGAGAAGGTTTACAACCGTAGAATTGTGACAGTGTGTAAACAGGCCCTTCGGCCCAACAGGTTCACACCGACCCTCTTAAGAGTAACCCACCCAGACCCATTGCCCCTACCTAATTATCCTATACTTACCCCTGACTAATGTACCTAACCTACACATCCCTGAACACTATTGGGCAATTTAGCATGGCCAATCCACCCTAACCTGCACCTCCCTGGGCACTATGGGACAATTTAGCATGGCCAATCCACCCTAACCTGTATATCCCTGGGCACTATGGAGCAATTTAGCATGGCCAATCCACCCTAACCTGCACATCACTGGAGACTATGGGACAATTTAGCATGGCCAATCCACCCTAACCTGCACATCCCTGGGCGCTATGGGACAATTTAGCATGGCCAATCCACCCTAATTGATTGTGCAAGCAAGGGTTGTGCCCGAAACATCGACTCTCCTGCTCCTCGGATGCTGCCTGACCGGCTGTGCATTTCCTGCAACACATTCTCTCCTCTACAACATCCCTGGGCGCTATGGGACAATTTAGCATGGCCAATCCACCCTAATTGATTGTGCAAGCAAGGGTTGTGCCCGAAACATCGACTCTCCTGCTCCTCGGATGCTGCCTGACCGGCTGTGCATTTCCTGCAACACATTCTCTCCTCTACAGGAATAGTGCCAGAAGACTAGAGGATAGCAAATGTTGTCCCCTTGTTCAAAGTGGGGAGTAGAGACAACCCTGGGAATTATAGACCAGTGAGCCTTACTTCCGCTGTGTGTAAAGTGTTGGAAAAGGTTATAAGAGATCAGATTTATAATCATCTGGAAAGGAATATGTTGATGAGGGATAGTCAACACTGTTTTGTGAAGAGTAGGTCGTGCCTTATAAACCTTATTAAGTTCTTTGAGATGGTGACCAAACAGGTGGATGAGGGTAAAGGGTTGATGTGGTGTATATGCATTTCAGTAAGGTGTTTGATAAGGGTCCCTACGGTAGGATAGTGTACAAAATATGGAGGCTTGGGATTGAGGGTGAATTAGCGGTTTGGATCAGAAATTGGCTCGCTGAAAGAGGACAGAGTCTCGTGGTTGATGGGCAATGCTCATCCTGGGGTTCAGTTACTAGTGGTATCCTGCAAGGATCTGTTTTGGGGCCTCTGCTGTTTATCATTTTTACAAACAACAGGATGAGGGTGTAGAAGGATGGGTTAGTAAATTTGGGGATGACACTAAAGTCTGTGGAGTTGTGGATCACGCTAAAGGATGTTGCAGGTTACAGGGGGACACAGATAAGCTGCAGAGCTGGGCTGAGGTGGCAAATGGAGTTTAAGGTGAGGTGATTCACTTTGGAAGGAGTAACAGGAATACAGAGTACTGGGCTAATGGTAAGATTTTTGGTAGTATAGATAAGCACAGAGATCTCGTTATCCAGGTACATAGATCCCTAAAAGTTGCCTCCCAGGTGGACAGGGTTGTTAAGAAGGCATACAGAGTGTTAGCTTTTATTAGTAGAGGGATTGAGTTTCAGAGCTGCTAGGTCATGCTGTAGCTGTACAAAACTCTGGTGCTGCCACCCTTGGAGTATTGTGTACAGTTCCAGTCGCTGTATTATAGAAAGGACGTGGAAGCTTTGGAAAGGGTTTAGAGGGGATTTACTAGGATGTTGCCTGGTATGGATGGAAGGTCTTATGAGTAAAACCTGAGGGACTTGAGGCTGTTTCCATGAGAGAGAAGAAGGTTGAGAGGTGGCTTAATAAACACATATAAGATAATCAGAGGGTTAGATAGAGTGGACAGTGAGAGCCTTTTTCCTCAGGTGGTGATGGCCAGCATGAGGGGACATAGCTTTAAATTGAGGGGTGATAGATACAGGACAGATGTCAGAGGTAGTTTCTTTACTCAGGTTAGTAGGGGCATGGAACGCACTGCCTGCAACAGTAGTGGACTTGCCAACTTTAAGGGCATTTAAATGGTCATTGGATAAACATATGGATGAAAATGGAATTGTGTAGGTGAGACGGGCCTCAGATTGGTTCCACAGGTTGGTGTAACATCACGGGCCGAAGGGCCTGTACTGCACTGGAATGTTCTATGTTGTACACATTGATGCTGAAAGCTTGTTTCCCCTTGTTGGGGACAGTCGAGGGACCAGAGGGCATGATCTCAGACTAAGGGGTTGCATGGTTAAGATCGAGATGAGCAGGAATCTCTTCTCTCAGAGAGTCGTGAATGGAGGGAGTTCTTTACTGTGGAGGCTGGGTCATTCAGGCCATCAAATATGAGAGCAGAATTAGGCCATTCGGCCCATTGAGTCTGCTCTGCCATTTCATCATGGTTGATATGTTTCTCAATTTGGCTGCCTTCTCCCCATAACCCTTGGTCCCTTTACTAATGAAGAACCTCTGTCTTAAATCCACTCAATGACTTGGCCTCTGAGGCCCTCTGAGGCAATGAGTTCCACAGAGTCACCACCCTCAGGTTGAAGAAATCCCTCCTCATCTCAGTTCGAAAGGGTCTTCCTTTCACTCTGGGGCTGTTCCCTTGTGTCCTGGTCTCTCCTGTTATTGGAAACATCTTTTCCACGTCCCCTCTATCCAGGCCTCTCGATAATTCTGTACGTATCAATCAGATGCCACCTCCACCCCATCTTTTGAAACTGCATCGATTACAGACCCAGAGTCCTCGACTACTCCTCATAATTCCTGCCCTTCATCCCCAGGATCATTCTTGTAAATCTCCTCCCGACCCCTTCTAACGCCAGCACATCCCTCTTTAGATACGGGGCCCAAAACTGCTCACAATATTCCCAACGCGGCCTGACCAGAGCCTTATACGGCTTCAGTAGGACATCCCTGCTCTTGTACTCTAGCCTTCTTGAAATGAATACGTTGGCCTTCCCAACTGCCAAGTCAACCTGAAGAGAATCCTGAACTGAGACTCCTCAGTCCCTTTGTGCTACGGATTTCCGAAGCCTTTCCACATCAAGAAAATAGTCATCGCCTTTATTCTTCCAACCAGAACCTCACCCTTTCCCATATTGTATTCCATTGGTGCTTCTTTTCCCACTCTCCTAGCCTGTCCAATTCCTGTTGCAGCCTGCCTGCCCCTTCAACATGACCAGCCCCTGCTTCTACCTTTGTTATATCTCCAAACCCAGCGACCATGTCCTCAGTTCCTTTGTTCTGATCGTTAATGCGTAACATGAATGGATTTAGATATTATTGTCATTATATACTCGAGCTCAGGAGTACAGTGACCAGCGGATAATGTCACCACACATGGTGCCATCTTAGGTACCAATTTCCAAGAAACTTAGACACAAGGTCGTGAGATAAGCTGAGTTAAGGAGCTTAGCATTACAGGCTGTCGTAGTATGAATGGAACTATAGCGAAATAAGTTAATAGTTGAAATTAAAGTCGTTCTTAATATAAACTCGAAAAAAAGGCACAAACTCAATAAACTTTCTTGAGTAAAAAAATGTGGTGCTGGAAAAGCACAGCAGGTCAGGCAGCATCTGAGGAGCAGGAGAGTCAACATTTTGAGCATAAGCCCTTCATCAGCAATGTATCGAAGGTCAGGGCAAGCTCAAAGGGCTGAGTCACATTCCTGATGAAGAACTTATGCTCGAAACGTCGACTCTCCTGCTCCTCGGACGCTGCCTGACCTGCCGTGCTTTTCCAGCACTGCCCTTTTTGACTCGGATCTCCAGCATCGGCAGTCCCCACTTTCTCCTCATCTTCCTTGAGTACTCAACCAGAACGGTGCCCCAATCTCCTCCACTTGGCCTGATCCCCGGCTGCCCCGTTCTCGATGTCACCTCATCGCTCAGACCTCCCTCATGGCTCACTCTTCCCACGTCGGGCTCGACTCTGAATGACAGAATCCACGCTCCGGAGCTGACAAACTGACATCGTCATGGCTGGTGCACTGTTGCGGCCCCAATCCCTGCGGAATTCCACTCGTTCACCATCCTGAAAAAGACTCCTTTGTCATTACTCTCTACCTTCTGCATATCAGTTAGAAATCACGCAACAAAAGATTATAGTCCCCTGTGGGTTTATTTGGAAATACAAGCTTTCAGAGCCCTGCTCCTTCATCGGTAGCCAGTGGCAAAGAATCATAGGACACAGAATTTGTAGCAAAAGATCAAAGTGTCATACAACTGACGCAATATATTGAACGAACCGACATCACTATTAAGTCTTTAATCACTTTGAACAGGGACGCAGATTTTGATTAGCCAATCGTCTATCCATGCCAATCCCTTAACACCATAGGCTCTTATTTCGCAGCTTTTTATGCGTTTTCTTGTCAAAAGCCTTCTGGAATCCAAATAGATCACATCTACTGGCTCTCCTTTGTCTAACTTGCTCAAAGAATTCTAACGCTTTGTACTTCCTCTTGACAAAGCTGTGCACACTCAGCCCTGTTTTACCATATGCACCTCCAAGTGCTCCGCAATCTTGTCATTAATAACGGACTCTACTAGTACCACTGGTCAATAGTTCCTTGCCTTCTGTCTCCCTCCCTTCTTAAACAGGCGTGTTACCATGAGCCATTTGCCCCTCCTCCTTTGATCCTCCCTGACTTAGTCATTCCTGAACGATCACCACCACCGCCTGCGCAATCTCCTCAGCAAGCTCCCTCAGAACTCTGGCTGGCACCCAACTGGCCTGGGTGATTAATCCACCTTCCGACCTTTCGGCTGCCCCAGCACCTTCGCATCAGTGATAGCCACTGCGCTCATCTCTGCTCCATGACTCTCTGGTGTGCTGTTGGTGTCTTCCATTGTGAAGACTGACGTCAAGTACTTATTGAGTTCCTCCACCATTTCCTTGTTCCCCATTACTACTTGTCAGTCTTATTCCCTAGCAGTCCAATGTCCAATCACGCCTCATTCTTACTTATTTAATATTGGAAAGAATATATATATATATATATATTATTACCCGCATATTTCCCGGGTATTGCTCTCACAGTTGTCCTCTGGTAGTTTTTAAAGGCTTCCCAAATCGTTGACTTTAGTCAACCTACACTTCATTGCATGCTTGGTTTTAGATTAGATTCCCTACAGTGTGGAAACAGGCCCTTCGGCCCAACAAGTCCACACCGACCCTCCAAAGCGCAACCCACCCAGACCCATTCTCCTACGTTTACCCCTTCACCTACCACTACGGGCAATTTATCATGGCCAATTCACCCTAACCTGCACATCTTTGGACTGTGGGAGGAAACCGGAGCACCCGGAGGAAACCCACGCAGACACAGGGAGAATGTGCAAACTCCACACAGACAGTTGCCCAAGGCGGGAATTGAACCCGGGTCTCTGGCGCTGTGAGGCAGCAGTGCTAACCACTGTGCCACCGTGCCGCCCTGCATGGTTGCCCATCTGTTTCTCCTTTCTTGGGATGGGTTTCTGCCGTTCCTCCCAAATTCCTGCCATTACTTCTCCACTCTCTTTCCTGCTGGGATCCCTTTACAACCAGGTCTGGCCATCTCCTCCCTCATGCATTTGAAATTATCGACACTCGATTGTAACAACTATACACCCGATTCCATCTTCTCTGCCCACGGGCTAAATTCTTTAATATTGTGGTCACTGCCCCTCTCAGGAGTTCCTTCACATTAAGCTCCCTGATCAAGTCCGTCTCATTACACAACACCAAATCCAGAATTGTTGCACCCCGCCCCCCCCCACCCCCCCCTACCCCGCCAACGGGCTCTACCACAAGCTGGATGAAAGTGAGGACTGCAGATGCTGGAGATCAGAGTCGAGATTAGAGAGGCGCTGGAAAAGCACAGCAGGTCAGGCAGCATCTGAGGGGCAGGAAAATCGACGTTTCTGGCAAAACGCTTTGCTCCGAAACGTCGATTTTCCTGCCCCTCGGATGCTGCCTGACCTGCTGTGCTTTTCCAGCACCTCTCTACCACAAGCGGCTCCATAAAACCATCTCGTAGACATTCCAGGAATTCCTTTGCTTGGGATCCACCCCCAACCTAATGTTCCTAGGTCACCCGCACACTGAAGCCCTCCATGATTAGTGGAACAGTTCTTCTCTTATATGCCTTTACTAGCTCGTGCTTTACACTCCTCCCCACATCCTGACTGGTAAGAGGATTGTACCTCACTTCCACTGGGGTCTTTTCTCCTTTGTGGGTCCTCAGCTCTACCCACAGCCACTCTACACCTTCCGACTCTACATCAGTTCCTGCTATTGTTTTAATTTCATTTCTTACAGACAAGGAGCCACCCTTTCTCGCCGAAATGTCTGTCCTATCGATAGGATGCCTATCCTTGGATATTTAGTTACCAGCCCTGATTCCCTTACAGCCACGTCTCTGTGATGCCCACTGTATCATACCCACCAGTTTCAGCCCATATACCTTGTTTTGCACACTGCACGCATTGTTAACCCAACATCCTCAACCCTGCCTTGGCTCCCACCTTTTCTCAGCATTGTTCGCTTATCTGCAGTGCCTGAAGTTCGATTCCTTTCCATCCTTTCTGTTCTATATCGGGAAGTTTTAATAACCTCTCCTAGGTCGTCTCCCCTCTTAAACTAGCTCAAAGTCCTTGTGATCTCGATTTCACTAGATTTGCAGCACTAATTTTTCTGCATGCTTTGTGCATTAAGACAAAAGCTTTAAGTCTGTTCTGTTATCGAATTTAACTCCATTTATATAGCTCCTTGGTACAGTCCGACATTTACAAATTCTGTCCCTTCCTTTCATTTCTGGTAACTATTAACCCCATCACTCACCAGCTGCTCTTTCTGCTTTTTCTTTATTTATGACCCAATACAGGATTGACTCGGCACACGACAGGGGACCCCACTACATACCACACCCCCCCACACACACCCACACACACTCAATCACACACATACACACCCACACACCCACACCACCACACACTGAGACCGAGACACACACTCAATCAC
>NC_057756.1:5199345-5201892 GCF_004010195.1 Chiloscyllium plagiosum
GGGTGGGGGGAGGGATAGAGAGAGGGTGGGGGGGAGGGATAGAGAGGGAGAGAGAGAGATAGTGATAGAAAGAGGGAGGCAGACAGAAGGAAGGAGAAAGACAGAGAGAGAGAGCGACAGAATAAGTTGGAGAGAGTGAGGGAGAGAGACGGTGAGAGGGAGAGAGGGAGGCAGAGGTGTTTTGGAGAGGGCCTGAGAGTTCAGGCGTGGGGGGACTGTAGGACAGTGTGTGCTGTAGGGCCCAGTGCCTGGGGAGCGAGAGGACAGAACCATCAACAATCACAGGGTCAGACCAGAAACAGGCCCGTCTCCCATTCCCATTGCTCAGGATCTGCATTCCCCACAGGAAGGTCAACCAGGGCACGCAGCACACAGAGAGAGACACAGGGACACACACACAGACACACAGACACGCACACACACACACAGACACACATACACAGACACACACACACAGACACACACACACCACACACACCCTCACATACTCACACACTCCCTCACACAAGCTCTCTCTCATATGCACACATATACAAACCTTGCACTCACACTAACACATGCATCCTCTCACACATATCCCATCTCACTCGTATATATGCACACACACACACACACGCACACAGACACACATACAAACACACACACAAAAGCTCTCTCTCGTATGCGCATACATACAACCCCCCACACTCACGCTGACACACGCACCCTTTCACACATACCCCATCTCACACGCGCACACACACATCCACACACGCAGACACATGCACATAACCAAGCTTACACATACACATGCATATATACACACACACAGACACACACACACTCTATCATGTGCACTCACACCCATACATGTGCGCTCACATGCTCCCTTAATCTGTCGCCCCTATGTGAGCACACGTACAAGTTTATGGGGTGAACCTGTTTTGCAGAATTACATTACATTTTGTTTTGCTGTATCAATCCATGTAAAACTCTGTAAAACTGTACAGAGGGTTTGTCAGTCGGACATAGCACTGGGACACAGACAGACCTCACACCTGTTGGTTAAAAAACTGGGCTACCTTGAGAATGTAATTTAAAAGAAATTTACATGTCAAAGAACAGAAACCAGCAAATCTCATTGTAAAAGATGGAAGTTTTAATCTAAGATTGTTTACTGTGTCACATCTCCATGACACTGGATTCCTTTGGCGATAAATTCTGTGACCATGATCTTAATGTCCACAACCACCCGATGAAGGAGCAGCGCTCCGATAGCTAGTGCTTCCAAATAAACCTGTTGGACTATAACCTGGTATTGTGTGATATTTATCCTTAGAGGCACATGGTGAAAGCTATGATGAAGGGATTTTGCCCGAAATATCGCTTTTCCTGCTCCTCGGATGCTGCCTGACCTGCTGTGCTTTTCCAGCACCACACTCTCAACTTTAGAGGGACATGGGTAGCTGTGTCTGTGTGAGTGTGTCTGCGTCTGTGAGAGTGTGTGTGTGTGTATGGGTGTGTGTCTGTTTGTGTGTGTATGTTTGTGTGTGTGTGGCTGTGTCTGTGCCTGTGCGAGGTGGAACTAGATATCTTTAGGATATCTGGTCAGGTTGGGCCGAAGGGTCTGGTTCCGTGACTCTGTGATTCCTCCCTCCTTCCCAGGTACTGCTGCCAATGGTCCCATGACATCGGGTCCATTTCTCCCAAAGCAATCTTCGAGCCACGTGGTTTATCTCTTTGATCCTCTGACCCTACGCTCATTAGTTCAGCTAGTAATCCAGGAATTACTAGCGTTTGAGTTCTGCGTTCTAATTTAGCCGCGGCTGCTTGCATTTCCACAATGCAACCACTTTCCTCTTTGTATCTATTGTGTTAGTACCTGTGTGGGCTGCGATAGCTGGATCTGTCACCTCCCACTTCCTCTGCATCCCAGACGGGACATCAAAAGGCAGACAACATATGGCTTTCGGGACTCCCCCTCATAGAGTCCCTGTAGAGTGGGGTCAGGCCCATCCAATCCACATTGACATATCAAAACCGGGCCCACCCACTAACCGAGCCCTGTAAGCCTGCACTTCCCGTGGCCAATCCAGTTTAACTACGGGTCCTTGGACTGATTAGATTAGATTAGATGCCCTACAGTATAGAAACCGGCCCAAGAAGTCCATATCGACCCTCTGAAGAGTGACCCACCCAGGCCTATTCCCCTACCCTATATTTACCCCTGACTAACACTACGGACAATTTAGCACGGCCAATCCCACCCTAACCTGCACATCCGTGGGCACTATGGGATAATTTAGCATGGTCAATCCACCCTAACCTGCACATCCCTGGGCACTATGGGACAATTCAGCATGGCCAATCCACCCTAACCTGCACATCCCTGAACACTATGGGACAATTTAGCATGGCCAATTCACCCTAACCTGCACATCCCTGGGCACTATGGGACAATTCAGCATGGCCAATCCACCCTAACCTGCACATCCCTGAACACTATGGGACAATTTAGCATGGCCAATTCACCCTAACCTGCACATCCCTGGGCACTATGGGACAATT
>NC_057756.1:5202008-5203631 GCF_004010195.1 Chiloscyllium plagiosum
GGCACTGTGGGACAATTTAGCATGGCCAATTAACCCTAACCTGCACATCCCTGGACACTATGGGACAATTTAGCACGGCCAATCCACCCTAACCTGCACATCCCTGGGCACTATCGGGGAATTTAGCATGGCCAATTAACCCTAACCTGCACATCCCTGGGCACTATGGGACAATTTAGCATGGCCAATCCACCCTAACCTGCACATCTTTGGACTGTGGGAGGAAACCGGAGCACCCGGAGGAAACCCACCCAGACACGGGGAGAACGTGCAAACTCCACACACAGTCACCCAATGCGGGAATGGAACCTGGGTCCCTGGCGCTGTGAGGCTGCAGTGCTAACCCACAGAGCCACCTGCCTGGGCACAGAGAGCAATGTCGTTTCCCCTGAATGTGCTATCCCTGGGTACGACTACATTTCTCTTGCCTCTCCACTCCTTAATGGCTTCCTTGTCCATGCTGTTCTGCTCAGTTTCCTCATCCTCCCTGCAACCCCAGTCTCATCCACTCAGGATCCTCCAGTCTGTTAGATGAGCTCAAGGGCTGAGTCTTCAGCACTTCCTCCTGGATCCCTCTACCTGCCTTGCACATCCTCCTGTCGCTAACCACTGACCGAATTCGTGGTCGTTTTCCTCATGGTGAGACTGCCTCCCGAAACACAGTGCCCGGGTGTGTCTCTGGGTTTGAAGTACAGAGTCCAGCTGATCAACTCTGAGCCGGAGTTATGGAGCCACCCAGCAGAGAGACAGACCCTGCAGTGCAACCAGTCTGTGCAAAATATGATCCTAAACTAAACTCTCCCCACCTGCCTGCTACTGGCCCACATCCCTCAGGACCAATGCTTATCCAAATGTCTTTTAAACATGGTAACTGTACCCACATCCACTCCTTCCTCAGCAAGTGTATTCCGGACACGAACCACTCTCTGTGTAAACAATTGCCCCTCATGTCTTTTTGACATCTCTCACCCCTCACCTGAAAGATATGCCCCCTCACCTTGAATCTCCGCACACAAGGGAACAGACCGCGTTGGGTCACCTTATTGTGCACATCACAGAATCATAGAGTCATAGGGATATACAGCACATAAACAGACTCAGACAGTCATAGAGATGTACAGCACAGAAACAGAGTCATAGAGTCATAGGGATATACAGCACATAAACAGACTCAGACAGTCATAGAGATGTACAGCACAGAAACAGTGTTATAGAGTCATAGATATTTCCAGCACAGAAACAGCCACATAGAGTCTGAGAGATGTACAGCACAGAAACTGAGTTATAGAGTCATAGAGAAGTGCAGTGCAGAAACAGAGTTATAGAGTCATAGAATTATACAGCACAGAAACAGAGTTATAGAGTAATAGAGATGTACAGCACAGACATAGAATTATAGAGAGATAGAGGTGTACCGGATGTAAACAGAGTTATAGAGTCAAAGGGATGTACAGCACGGTAACAGAGTTATAGAGTCATAGAGATGTACAGCACGTAAACAGTGTTATGGAGTCATAGAGATGTGCAGTGCAGAAACAGAGTAATAGAGTCATACAGATATACAGCACGGAAACAGTGTTACAGATTCATGGAGATGTACAGCACGGAAACAGTGTCATAGAT
>NC_057756.1:5204131-5206046 GCF_004010195.1 Chiloscyllium plagiosum
AGTATCATGGTCCAACACTGCCCCCTGGTGAGTGAACGCAGTTTCATGGTCCAACACTGCCTCCTGGTGAATGAACACAGTATCTCAGTCAAACACAGCCTCCTGGTGAGTGAACTCAGGATCACGGTCCAACACTGCCTCCTTGTGAGTGATGCAACATCACGGTCCAACACTGCCTCCTGGTGAGTGAACGCAGTATCAGAGTCAAACACTGCCTCCTGGTGAGTGAATGCAGTATCAGAGTCAAACACTGCCTCCTGGTGAGTGAATGCTGTATCAGAGTCATATACTGTCTCCGGGTGAGTGAATGCAGTACCACAATCCAACACTGTCCCCTGGTGAGTGAACATGGTACCACAATCCAACACTGCCTCCTGGTGAGTGAATGCAGTACCACAGTCCAACACTGCCTCCTGGTGAGTGAACACAGTATCACATTACAACACTGCCTCCTGGTGAGTGAATGCAGTATCACGGTCCAACACTGCCTCCTAGTGAGTGAACGCAGTATCACATTCCAACACTGCCTCCTGGTGAGTGAATGCAGTATCACGGTCCAACACTGCCTCCTGGTGAGTGAACGCAGTATCACATTACAACACTGCCTCCTGGTGAGTGAATGCAGTATCACAGTCCAACACTGCCTCCTGGTGAGTGAACGCAGTATCACATTCCAACACTGCCTCCTGGTGAGTGAATGCAGTATCACAGTCCAACACTGCCCCCTGGTGAGTGAATGCAGTATCTCAGTCCAACACTGCCTCCTGGTGAGTGAATGCAGTATCTCAGTCCAACACTGCCTCCTGGTGAGTGAACGCAGTATCACAATCCAACACTGCCTCCTGGTGAGTGAACGCAGTATCACATTCCAACACTGCCTCCTGGTGAGTGAACTCAGGTTCATGGTCCAACACTGCCCCCTGATGAGTGAATGCAGTATCACAGTCCAACTCTGCACCCTAGTGAGCGAACGCAGTACCACCATCCAACACTGCCTCCTGGTGAGTGAACTCAGGATCACGGTGCAACACTGCCCCGTGGTGAGTGACTGTCGTATCACAGCCCAACACTGCCCCCTTGTGAGCGAACGCAGTATCATATTCCAACACTGCTTCCTGTTGAGTGAATGCAGTATCAGAGTCAAACACTGCCTCCTGGTGAGTGAATGCAGAACCACAATCCAAAACTGGCCCCTGGTGAGTGAATGCAGTATCATATTCCAACACTGCTTCCTGGTGAGTGAATGCAATATCACATTCCAACACTGCCTCCTGGTGAGTGAATGCAGTATCACATTCCAACACTGCCCCCTGGTGAGTGAACACAGTATCCAAGTCAAACACTGCCTCCTGGTGAGTGAATGCAGCATCACGGTCCAACACTGCCCCCTGGTGAGTGAACACAGTATCCGAGTCAAACACTGCCTCCTGGTGAGTGAATGCAGCATCACGGTCCAAAACTGTCTCCTGGTGAGTGAACACAGTATCTCAGTCTAACACTGCCTCCTGTTGAGTGAATGCAGTATCACAGTCCAACTCTGCCTCCTGTTGAGTGAATGCAGTATCACGGTCCAACACTGCCTCCTGGTGAATGAACACAGTATCTCAGTCCAACACTGCCTCCTGGTGAGTGAACGCAGTATCTGAGTCAAACACTGCCTCCTGGTGAGTGAATGCAGTATCACAGTCTAACTCTGCCTCCTGGTGAGTGAATGCAGTATCACGGTCCAACACTGCCTCCTGGTGAACGCAGTATCTGAGTCAAACACTGCCTCCTGGTGAGTGAACTCAGGATCATGGTCCAACACTGCCTCCTGGTGAGTGAACGCAGTATCTGAGTCAAACACTGCCTCCTGGTGAGTGAACGCAGTATCACGGTCCAACACTGCCTCCTGGTGAATGAACACATTACTCAG
>NC_057756.1:5206411-5216617 GCF_004010195.1 Chiloscyllium plagiosum
GAGTCTAACACTGCCTCCTGGTGAGTGAATGCAGTATCACAGTCCAACACTGCCTCCTGGTGAGTGAACACAGTATCCGAGTCAAACACTGCCTCCTGGTGAGTGAATGCAGTATCACAGTCCAACTCTGCCTCCTGGTGAGTGAACACAGTATCCGAGTCACACACTGTCTCCGGGTGAGTGAATGCAATATCACGGTCCAACACTGCCTCCTGGTGAGTGAACGCAGTATCTGAGTCAAACACTGCCTCCTGGTGAGTGAACTCAGTATCACGGTCCAACACTGCCTCCTGGTGAATGAACACAGTATCTCAGTCAAACACTGCCTCCTGGTGAGTGATGCAGCATCACGGTCCAACACTGTCCCCTGCTGAGTGAACACGGTACCACAATCCAACACTGCCCCCCTGGTGAGTGAACGCAGTATCAGAGTCACACACTGTCTCCGGGTGAGTGAATGCAGTATCTGAGTCAAACACTGCCTCCTGGTGAGTGATGCAGCATCACAGTCCAACACTGCCTCCTGGTGAGTGAACACGGTACCACAATCCAACACTGCCTCCTGGTGAGTGAATGCAGTATCACGGTCCAACACTGCCTCCTGGTGAGTGAATGCAGTATCACAGATCAACACTGCCTCCTGGTGAGTGAACGCAGTATCACATTCCAACACTGCCTCCTGGTGAATGAACACAGTATCTCAGTCCAACACTGCCTCCTGGTGAGTGAACGCAGTATCTGAGTCAAACACTGCCTCCTGGTGAGTGAATGCAGTATCACAATCCAACACTGTCTCCTGGTGAGTGATGCAGCATCACGGTCCAACACTGTCCCCTGGTGAGTGAACATGGTACCACAATCCAACACTGCCCCCCTGGTGAGTGAATGCAGTATCACAGACCAACACTGCCTCCTGGTGAGTGAACACGGTACCACAATCCAACACTGCCTCCTGGTGAATGAGTACGGGACTGCTATCAATTAGCATGCCCCTTGAGTTGAGAGTTGGAAATGAAATCCCTCTGTTTGTAAAGTGTGTCAGCCTGACATGGTGATTGGAGAAAATCTTCAGGTCCTTTGTAGAACATGTTCCGACAGACCACTTAGAAATCAGTGCGAGGGTCAGTGAGAGTCAACAGAATTTACAAAATGTAAATCGAATGCAATTTTCATGGATGTACGACTGTGATGGAGTTGATTAGGGAACCAGTGGATATGGTTTATTTGGATTTTCAGAAGATTTTCCATAATGTCCCACATTACATTTGATTCCCTACAGTGTGGAAACAGGCCCTTCGGCCCAACAAGTCCCACACCAACCCTCCGAAGAGTAACCCACCCAGTCCCATTCCCCCTACCCTGTATTTACCCCTGACTAATGCCTAACACTGTGGGCGACTTAGCATGGCCAAGTCACCTGACCTACACACCTTTGGATATATGTAAGACTAACAAATAAAATAACGGGACAGTAGGATTGGGGGTAGTGATTGATAGGGATTCGGAATTGGTCAGCAAATAGCAAACAAAGGATAGCAATGAACAGGGATTGGTCTGAGTGGCAGGAAGTGACTGGTGGAGTACCACAGGGATCTGTGCTGGGATACCAGCTATTGATGGCATGTGTTAGACGAGGGAACCAAATGTGACATCTCCAGCTTTGTAGCCAACAGAGAGCTGCACATAAGGAGGCTACAATGATGATGAGATTTGGATATGTTAATTGGCAGATGAAGCATATCATGGATAGACGTGAGGTTATCCACAACGGTCTCAAGAACAGGAAGACAGATTATTATCCGAATGACGACAGATTGGGAAAGGTGAGGTGTAGGTGTCACTCACTGAGCATTGCAGGGACAGCAGGCGGTGAGGAAGGTGAAAGGTAGAGTGGCCTTCATAGTGAGAGGCTTGGAGTACAGGAGCAGGAGCTCTTGCTGCAGTTATACAGGGGGCCTTGGTGAGACCACACCCTGGAGTAGCGTGTGTACAGTCCTGGTCTCCTTCTCTGAGGAGGAATGTCCTGGTGAGGGAGGGAGTGTAATACAGGTTTCCCAGACTGACTCCCGGGATGGCAGGACTGACGGACGAAGAGAGACTGAATCAGTTCGGACCACATTCAGGGCAGTTTGGAAGAAATGGAGGGAGGGATCTCACAGAAACCTGTGAAGTTCTAACCGGACCAGGCTGGGGGAAAGGATGTTCCTGACGACTAGGGAGTTCAGAACCAGACGGTCACTGCCTGAGGTTACAGGATAGGCCAATCGGGACTGAAATGAGGGGAAATATCTTCTCCCAGAGGGTGGGAGAGCCTGTGGAACTCTCCGCTCGCAGAACGCGGTAGAGACCAAAACACTGAATGTTTTCAAGTGTCAGAGGCTGAGGAGTGACCTTATAGAAGTTTATAAAACCATGAGAGGCATGGATAAGGGAAATAGACAAAGTCTTTCCCCTGGGATGGGGGAGTCCAGAACTAGAGGGGCATAGGTTTAGGGTGAGAGGGGAAAGATATAAAAGGGATCTAAGGGGCCCCTTTTTCACCCAGAGGGTGGTACGTTTGTGGAATGAGCTCCCAGAGGATGTGGTGGAGGCTGGTACAATTATAGCATTTAAAAGGCATTTGGATGGGGATATGAATAGGAAGGGTTTAGAGGGATATGGGCCGGGTGCTGGCAGGTGGGAGTAGGTTGGGTTGGGATATCTGGTCGGCATGGACAGGTTGGGCCGAAGGGTCTGTTTCCATGCTGTACATCTCTATGACTCTACGACTTGAAGGAGATAGAGTTCTTACGCTTAAAAGGATCAGTAGGCAGATTGTGGGAACAGTGAGCGGAGTTGGACGGTCAGCCATGATTGTATTGAATGGTGGGGGGGGGCCGGCTCAAAGGGCTGAATGGCCTCCTTCCAATCCTGTTTCCTCTGAGTGCAGGATCACGGCCTCCCCCCACCCCACCCCACTCCCCGGTGAGTGATGTGGTACTGCCCCAGGGTTTGTCATGGAATCAGAATTCTGTTCCTGACCATCGGCTTGATCATCTTTGTGGATGAGAGATGCTCTCTCGGTGGGTCAAGAAGCCACACTTTTTTTTTATTTCAAATATATATTTTATTCATAAAATTATTTTAATATGTATACAATTGGTCATGCCATACATACGTATACATCCCATTTCTTTACATACCGAGATCGGAATGAATCATTCGTATATACAGGTCTGTACATTGACCATCCAAATAATTAGCTGAGTCGTCAGTGGAGCCCCCTTACTGCGTGGGCCCCCTGTTCTTCTTTAGGCAGGCAGACATTACACGGTGGTCTTTCCCCACCGCGCCTTGGCAGCAGCTGCCCCAAGCTTCAGCGCGTCTCTCAACACGTAGTCCTGGACCTTGGAATGATACACACACACAGACACACACACACACACACACACACCTCACAAACACTTACTGAGCTTCCCACAACAACTCCTCCAGAGGCTTCTCGCTCCACCCCTCTACCTTTCGAATCTTTTTCTGGATGTCTGGCCATGATTTAGTTAAAAAATGTACTCTCAGTAGCCCTTCAACTACTAGCCCTTCTGACATGAAGCATAATCTGATTCCTCCTGACTGTAAGGCCGTTTTCTATTGACATATAAATTCAAATATTGACAAACGCAGTCTTCGTCCGACCCGTACTTTGGCCAGAAGACGGCAGGACGAAGAATGGTTTCTTTAGTCCATACAAAGCAACAATATTTAATTATCTTTATCTTATCTTTTTCCCTTGTACAAGTATTATTTTTCCAATTCCACAACATCCTCCCCAATGGACTCTCTGGAAGTATGTTGTCAGGAAGCCCACCTCCATTTCCATTTCCTTTTTCCCCAGAGGCTTTTTCCTTACCCTCGGCACAGCCCATATTGAGTTCCTTCGTTAGTCCCTTATTAACTACTCGAACTCAATCCCAGCCACCAAGGCAGTACATAAAAGTCAATTTTCTTACCTTGGTCTGTGCACAGAGTTGTCTGGCTCAACATCTCCCTGTGCCTACCGTTCAAGGATTACCACTCAACTCTTTCCTGGTTCAGAGTGACTCCCTGAGGATTCTGGTCAGTCTACCGGGAGGGGCACCCACCGTCGAGGAACACAGGACCGTTCTAAAAGGGAACGGGATGCGTCTTCCCAGCCGTCGACCGTGCCTACTCCGTTGGTGATGACAGGATCCCGGACGAGTCCCCAGTTGTGAGAAATGAAGCTCACTGTTCAATAATTTCAGTCCAAGTCAAATTCTGAAGCAGTCTTTATTCATGCGTTCTGGCAAGCCTGGGTGACCATAAAGTAGGCACACTTCTGAATAGTTTTATTGCACATGGGCAGCACGGTGGCACAGTGGTTAGCACTGCTGCCTCACAGCGTCAGAGACCCGGGTTCAGTTCCCACCTCAGGCGACTAACTGTGTGGAGTTTGCACGTTCTGCCCGTGCCTGCGTGGGTTTCCTCTGGGTGCTCCAGTTTCCTCCCACTGTCCAAAAATGTGCAGGTTGGGTGAATTGGCCATGCTAAATTGCCCGCAGTGTTAGGTGAAGGGATAAATGTGGGGGGATGGGATGCGGGTCGGTGTGGACTTGTTGGGCCGAAGGGCCTATATCCACACTGTAAGTAATCTAACTTATACAGTTTTCTATGAGCCTCTCTGTACCTCCCCTTTTACCTCATATGTGACCGTTGTATTGCTCTGTGCATCTGCTAATCTAATTGGCTTACCACATCTGCCTGTGGCCTGTTGTTAGTGTGCAATCCCCCCTCCTTGATAGCTGCGTCTTATTACTTTTGCTGACACAGCACATGGCCTTATTTGGTTACCTTGTCCATACTAACTCCCTACGTGCGTGACAATTGCAACGGTCATATCAATACATCTGTTTCCACCAGTCGACCACCTCCCTTTTCGGTTAGCTATTTCTTGGGATACACCCTCATGAGTCCGCCCTGCGATCTTTGCAGAAGCAAGATGCAGCTGCTTGTAGCTGTTTGTGCAAGCATATCTAGCTTAACATACACCCCCCCCCATGATTCAGCCTTGCGATGTTTGGAGAAACAACCACGTTTGTAAGGGCCTCTCACGATTCCCCCTTCTCTTTTAATAATTGTTGTTTTCTGCATTTCTCTCATATGTCGCCCCCAAATTTGCAAGCATCATCCCCTTTTTCAGCTCAGATCATAGCTGAGGCCATTCTGTTTTCCCAGGTCATTGTACTGGTTGCATCAAGTTGTTCTGCTATATCTTTGACTGCATCCCTAGTGTAATTGATGAATCTTTGCTGATTATGGAAAATACAGTTTATCCAGTCCACATTCTTGTTGACCGTTACCCACCAGAATAGAGCCAATTCAAAACCTGCTGTATCTGGTTGCGGGCCGTGTACTCATCCAGTACCCCTCTCGGAACTCCTATTGTGTCTCGATAAATCCTATCATCAAAAGAGGTGTCTAATAATGATCTTTTACCCCTCCCCCTTTTTGTTGCTATCTCCTCCTTTTCAGATGCCAGGGTAAATGGAATTGCCAATTGTACAATTGCGCATATCCCTCTCCAATCCGGAGGTAGGGTGGGTCTCAATATTTTTCCTCCACAGTGCCACCACAGATCCGCTCGGGGAACCTTTAATGCTGAGTAGTTCCCTCCCTTCTCCGTTTCGGTAACATTCTTAATCTCTGTACATAATTTCAGCTCCTCCAAGTCTCTGGACCGACTTGTACCTCATCTACGCACACACGACGTGTGATTTCCGACTGCGGCTGAAAACGTGGGGGGGGGGGGGGAGCTTTTAAGTCTTTCTTCTCCAAGGGAGGGAACATCAGAGATAGGGAGGTACAATTCCTATCATTCCATGCAGTCTCATCCTGGTACAGGGCTATCATACATTTCATGCCCTTCCTGTCTTGCTTCCACCCGAGCGGAAAGGGAACCACCTGGGCCACTGGCCTACCGGAGGCACATCCATAGCAATTGCTTTTGTTCAGACTTTTTACAGTATACTTTACCCATTCACCCCAGGTATTTGCATCCCCGTACCCAGTCTCTATCTCGATGGACTGTTTCAAGTCCTTTACCTCTATAATTTTTACTACTTTACGGTCATCGGGAGGGGTGTAAGGTTGTACCTTATTATTCAGTAGTTCTGCCCGTTTTCCCTGTCCTACGCTAATTCGGAAACAACAGCCCGAGAAATCTTTCCCATTTGTTTTCATTTCTATCCCAAAATGTTTCATCTAATTATACCTGATAGGTGCCCCCACCCCCCCACCGAGTTGCTTCGTGCCACCTGGCTTTCTTTATCGTTAGGTATATTGGGTTACACCTTTTATCGGGACAATCGCGAGCTGGTCGGAAGGGGGCCCGGTGTACTGTGACGAGACCATTATACCAGGTACCATCCCCGAGGCCATCCCCATAGGACTTAAGATGTATCTCAGAGCTGCTGTACTGTCCCTGATTATCTACATCCCCACAATTTACTAAGCTGCATGCATCGGCGTCTATTACTTGCAGATTATCAGACTCAGGGACCATTAATAACAAAATATGAAGACGATGTTTGACAAAATCCCAATACTAAGCGAGCTAATATCATAACCCTAAGCATTCCCAGCATTCTACAATAGTATTGAAGCACCGAGAGACTTAACATGCAATCTATTAAAAAAAAACCATCCAGCGCTCGCATCGCCATGGCATAATCAGTCACTTAAAGTCTTTTTAGCCTGAGTTTCAGTGGCTCTTGCGTTGATTCGGCTGTCCAGACTTCTTTCTCAACCGGGGATTCGACTGGCCTCTTAATCCTGGTGTAGTGAGTCCAGCCTTTCTCCACCGTTCTTATCGCCGTCTCGGTCGTCAAAAGAGCCTGGTACGGTCCCCTCCCAATCCGGTCGCAATTTACTTTCTGTCCATCACTTAATTAGGACCCAATCTCCCGGCCGGAGGGGATGAACGGTGAATTCAAGGGGCGGAGTCTGTGCCAATAAACCCTGTTGCCTGAGGAAAGACAAAGAGGAGGACAAGCCCAGTATAGACTTCTTTAAGAACAAATCTTTAGTTTCTGGGATCAGGCAGTTCCCCTTTTGTTCCCAAGTAGGGCAGGCCAAACAATATCTCATAAGGGGACAGCCCCAAATCTTTCCTTGGGGCCGTCCGCACTCGCAAGAGGGCTACAGGTAAACACTTAGTCCAAGGGAGTCTGGTTTCTATTATTAACTTAGATAACTGCTTCATGAGTGTCTGGTTCATTCTCTCAACCTTTCCTGATGAGGGTGGGTGCCAAGGGGTGTGGAACTCTCAGGAGATTCCTAACCCCCTCATCGGTCCCTGGAGTCCCTTGGAAGTGAAGTGAGTTCCCTGATCCGAATCTGTACATTCCACTGTCCCGTATCTGGGAACTATGTGTTCAAGTATTATCTTGGACACCCCACTTGCGGTGGCAGTGGCCAGAGGATACGCCTCTACCTATCCAGATAAATGATCAGCTATTACCAACATATATCTCTGACTTCCCACTCGGGGTAATTCTGTATAATCTACCTGGATGCTCTGGAATGGTCTTAGCCCAGGCTCTCTCCCTCCTGGGACTTGTTTCCTTAGCCCCTTCTTGTTTTTTTTTCCATGTTATACATCCCTCACGTATCTGTTTGGTTATCGTATACATCCCTTTGCATCCATATTTCCTCAAGACTAAATCACACATAGCTTGCACTCCCCAGTGACTCCCCTGATGTAGGACAGCCATAATCTCTCGCATCATTTTATTCAACATCTCCCTCCCATCGGGTAACATCCAGCGCCCAACCACTGTCTTTGCGGCCCCTAAGTCTTTTAGTTCCTCCTCCTCCTTTGCAGTAAATAACGGGGTATCCTGAGGATCCGGAATTACAGGTATTAGGGAGTATATCGCAGCTCCTTGTAGATTCAGGGCCACTTCTTTAGCTGCCTCATTGGCCAGTTTATTTCCTCTTACTTCCCGATCATTCCCCTTTTGATGTCCCTTTATAACTATCGCTATTTCCCTCGGGAGTAACAGGGGTTCTAGTACTTGTTTTATCAATTCCTTATGTGCTAGTTCTTTTCCTTGACTATTTATTAGTCCTCTTTCTTGCCAAATTTTTCCATAAATATGTACCACTCCGAATGCATATTTGGAGTCTGTGTATACCATTCCTTTTTTGTTTTCTAAGGTTCTGGGAGCTCTTTCTAGGGCATAGAGTTCACAAGTTTGGGCTGACCAGCCGTTAGGCAGTCTTTCAGCCTGGATAACGCTTCCCTCTATCCCGTCTACTACAGCATATCCATTGTGCCTTTTACCCCCAATCATCCGGGAGGACCCGTCGATAAACAACTGAGCTCCCACATGCAACGGTACGTCCCTTAGGTCCATTCACACTTTAGTCTGATATTCAGTAATATCAAGGCAGTCATGTTCTGGATTGCCAAGGGGCCACCCCACCTCTCCACGTCACAGGAATGTAGCCAGATTTAAGCAACTGGCTGTGACTAACACAAGGTCATCCTTCTCTATTAAAATTGCCTCATATTTCAAGATCCTAGAGTCTGTGAGCCATCGTCCTGCTTTCTGATTTAGTATGGTCCGTACCTGATGTGGGGTGCTGACTATTAAGGCTCCCCCAAAAGTAAGTTTCTGACTCTCCTCTACCAATAAGGCTGTTGCTGCCTCTGCCTGCACACACTCTGGCCAGTAATGTAGCTTTCCATTCTTTAATTAACAATGAATTAATGCAGTCATGTTTTAAATTAACCATGACTCAATATGACAGGTCACTGAGAATGTGTGAAGGAATCCTGCCAATTAATATTGATTCAGGCTAACACAATTGATTTATTATAAATATTAATTATTAATAATATATTATAGAAATAAAATAATCATTATATGTAATTCACGGTGGAAACGCAACAAGTGACTAAAACATTTTAAAAGCTGTACTCTTCTGCTTTCTCCTTCTTATTGTATCAGTCTCTTCCCTTCAGTAGTCGATCTCCTTGCCTCTATTTTCATTTTAATCTCATTTAACTAATTTATCAATTTATGCTTGTCTAACTTTAAAACCTGTTCCTAACTATACATTTTGGAATCTTACTTATGAATATATTTATATATTATAAATTCGTTCATTCAGTATTTAATATTTAAAATTGATACAGTTCCCAACTTTGAAATCCACTATACTTACCCAGTTTTAGTCCCTTAATTTAAATCCAAAATTAGTTTTCTTAAGTAGTCCCGACCAGTCATTACTCAATTACAATGCTACAGGTCGTGAAATAACTGGAGCTGCCTTAAAAGGCTTTATCTATTCAAGTTAAAAAAAACTTCTAATGCGTGAATAATGGCTAAATCCAAGGTCACAGATATTAAGATTAGATTACTTACAGTGTGGAAACAGGCCCTTCGGCTCAACATGTTCACCTAACCTGCACATCTTTGGACTGTGGGAGGAAACCGGAGCACCCGGAGGAAACCCACGCAGACACGGGGAGAACGTGCAAACTCCACACAGTCAGTCGCCTGAGGCGGGAATTGAACCCGGGTCTCTGGCGCTGTGAGGCAGCAGTGCTAACCACTGTGCCACCGCGCCGCCCAGAACCATCGGTTAACCGTAATTTTTTTTTATGCAACTGTAACTTCAACTGTCATTGAGGGAGGGGACTTTCTGAATAAAGTTACGGCTGGCACATCATAACTACCAATGAAACACATCAATCTTAAAATTAAGTGGAAACAAATGAGTCTAAAACACAACAAGAAAGGTAATGATGTTGTTTTCCACCGTATTAAGCTGATTTGAAATCGAATAAGATTGGCTTTTATATAAGTATAAAAGAGACTAGTTAGAAACTGATAGTAAGGCAGTCGTGACCTGTAAAAAGAACAGGAGTTAACATTTTGTTTCATAATCACTGTAAAATCCTTAACCTTAAAAGAAATCATGTTAAAATTTCCATAATAGAAATCAGATTCAAAACAGTCCCGGATCTCAAGCTCCAGGGGACATTCAATCACCAACAAACAAATGTGCATTCACACTGAATCACAAAGGGTTACACTTTCTAATAGCTGCACAGCTCTTCTCTCTCTCTCTCTCTCACACACACACACACACACACACACAGACACACACACACACACACACACATATACACACACACAGACA
>NC_057756.1:5220347-5220464 GCF_004010195.1 Chiloscyllium plagiosum
ACCCTAACCTACACATCCCTGGGCACTATAGGACAATTTAGCAAGGTCAATCCACCCTAACCTACACATCCCTGGGCACTATAGGACAATTTAGCATGGCCAATCCACCCTAACCTG
>NC_057756.1:5220620-5230331 GCF_004010195.1 Chiloscyllium plagiosum
ACCCTAACCTACACATCCCTGGGCACTATGGGACAATTTAGCATGGCCAGTCCACCCTAACTTACACATCCCTGGACACTATGGGACAATTTAGCATGGCCAATCCATCCTAACCTGCACATACCTGGGCACTATGGGACAATTTAGCATGGCCAGTCCACCCTAACTTACACATCCCTGGGCACTATAGGACAATTTAGCACTGCCAATCCACCCTAACTTACACATTCCTGGGCACTATAGGACAATTTAGCACTGCCAATCCACCCTAACCTGCACATCCCTAGGCATGATGGGACAATTTAGCATGGCCAATCCACCCTGGACTGTGGGAGGAAAACCACGCAGACACGCGGCAGAATGTGCAAACTCCACACAGACAGTCACCCGAGGCTGGAATCGAACCCAGGGCCCCGGCGCTGTGAGACCACAGTGCTGACCCACTGAGCTACTGACAGAACTGAAACCAACATGGTCGTTCTGAAAGACGAGAGACTTATCAAACAATCAAGGTGTTTTCCAATGCATAATTTCAGTTACATTACACCGCAATCTTTTGCTATAAATTCTGTGTCTTACGATCTTATTCTCCACAACCAGCTGATGAAGGAGCAGCGCTCTGAAAGCTAGTGCTTCCAAATAAACCTGTTGGACTATAACCTGGTGTTGTGTGATTTTTAACTCTGTCTGAATGGGTCACTTTTAAGTACTTCTAATTCTGATATCTGGTCGGCATGGACAAGTTGGAACGAAGGGTCTGTTTTTGTGCTGTACATTTCTATGACTATTTTTCAATGAATAGATAACGGCGCCCTGGAAATGCTAGATGCATTAATGTCCTGACACCTGTAGCCTGCAAATGTTGATCAGCTGGTAATGAGCTAGGAGAAAGTGAGGACTGCAGATGCTGGAGGTCAGAGTCGAGAGGGTGGTGCGGTAAAAGCACAGTAGGTCAGGCAGCATCCGAGGACCAGGAGAGTCCACGCTTCAGGTAAAAGCCCTACATCAGGAATGAGGGTGGGAGCCTCGGGAGTGGAGAGATAAATGGGAGGGGGGGGTTTAGGGCTGGGGAGAAGGCAGCTGGGAGTGTGATAGGTGGATGGAGGTGGGGATGAAGATGATAGGATGTTGATCCCTTGGGGTTGAAGGGTCTCGAGACGGAAGATGAGGCGTTCTTCCCCCAGGCGTCAGGTGGTGAGGGAGCGGAGGAGGCCCAGGACCTGCATGTCCTCGGCGGAGTGGGAGGGGGAAGTTGAAGCGTTCGGCCACGGGGCGGTGGGGTTAGTGGGTGAGGGTGTCCCAGAGATTCATGAGCTGCCTGTTATGATGGGGGCTTGAGAAAGCCACTTCCACTCAATGCTGTAGCTTCAGCTGGGAAACCTGTCACAGCACGTTCTCTGAACAAAGACGACTAAAGGCCATTTTACCGCTCACTCCGGTCTGAACGCTTCCTGGCCTGGTCTGGGCCTACACGTGACTCCAGACCCACGGCGATGTGGTTGACTCTCGACCGCCCTCTGGGCAATCAGGGACGGGGCAATAAATGGTCAGCGATGCAGACGTCCTGCGAATGGGCAGAAAAAACCAGCACACCCGTTACCTCTCGGCGATGGGAAAATAACGACAGCGAGTAAAGAATCAGGGGACCGGGCTTTCCAATGACAACACATCTGCTGGTGATGGGGGCAGCGGGGTCTGAGGAACACCACACTCAGAGCTCTGCAGTGATTCCCGGTCCCCGCGCCACTCTCACACGGCAACAGACCCTTCAGCCCAACCTGTCCACGCCGACCAGGTCTCCTAACCTGAAGCATTTGGCCCACATCCCTCTAAACCTTTCCTAACCTGACCAAATGCTGTCATTGTACCAGCCTCCACCACTTCCTCTGGCAGCTCCTTCCATACCCGCACCACCCTCTGTGTGAAAAAAATTCTCCCTCAGTTCCCTTTTAAATCTTTCCCCTCTCATCCTAAACCTATGCCCCTCTAGTTTCGGATTCCCCTATCCTGGGAAAAAGAGGTTGTCTATTCACCCCATCCATGCCCCTAAATATTTTATAAACCTCTATAAGGTCACCCTTCCACCTCCAGCTCTATCCAACCTCTCCTACTAACGCAGATCCTCTGCTCTCGGTAACATTGCTGTAAATCTTTTTCATACCCTTTCCAGCTTAATAACATCCTTCCTATAGAAGGGACGAGAACTGTACGCTGTACTCCAAAAGAGGCCTTACTAACGTCTTGTACACCCATAGCATGACGTCCCAACTCCTGTACTCAACCGATAAAGGCAACACACCTTCTTCACCATTCTGTCTACCCGTGATGCCACTTTCAAGCAACTACGCCCCTGCACCTATTGGTCTGTCTGTTCGACAGCACTCCCCAGGGCCCTACCATTAACTGTCTGAGTCCTGGCCTGGGTTTATCTGACCAAAATGCAACGCCTCGCTTTTATCTGAATTGAACTCCATCTGCCATTCCTCAGTCTGCTGGCCCAGATGATCAAGATCCTGTTTAGTCTTAGATAAGCCTCTTCCCTGCCCACCATACCACCAATTTTGGTGCCATCTGCAAATTTACTTACCATGCCTCCTGTACTCTCATCCAAATTGTTTATATAGATGATGAACAACTGGGGACCCAGCACCGACCCTTGTAGTACACGGCTGGCTACAGGCCTCCAGCCTGAACAATAACCGTCCACCACCACTCTCTGTCTCCTGACATGAAGCCAATTTTGTGTCCCATCGGCTAGCCCCTGTGATCTTGCTTTACCAACAATTTACCATGCGGAATCTTGTCAGCAGCCTTGCGAAAGTCCGTGTTGACAATGTCTACCTTTCAACGAGGTAAAAACAATGACTGCAGATGCTGGAAACCAGATTCTGGATCAGTGGTGCTGGAAGAGCACAGCAGCTCAGGCAGCATTCAAGGAGCTTCTCACCTACCCTCTTTGTTACTTCTTCAAAAAACTCAAGCTTGTGAGACATGATTTCCCGCACACAAAGCCATGCTGACTTACATAGAACACAGAACATTCCAGCGCAGTACAGGCCCTTCGGCCCTCGGTGTTGAGCCGACCTGTGGAACCAATCAGAAGCCCATCTATCCTACGCTGTTCCACTTTCATCCATATGTCTATCCAATGACCATTTAGATGCCCTTAAAGTTGGCGCGTCTACTACTGTTGCAGGCCGGGTGTTCCACTTCCCTACTATACTGAGTAAAGAAACTACCTCTGACATCTGTCCTATATCTATCACCCCTCGTGCTAGCCATCACGAGGAAAAAGGCTCTCACTGTCTACCCTATCTAACCCTCTGATTATCTTATATGTTTCTATTAAGTCACCTCTCAACCTTCTCCTCTCTAACAAAACTGCCTCAAGTCCCTCAGCCTTTCCTCATAAGACCTTCCCTCCATACCATGCAACATCCTGGTAAATCTCATTCGAACCCTCTCCAAAGCTTTCACATCCTTCCTATAATGCGGTGAACAGAACTGTGCGCAATACTCCAAGTGTGACTGCACCAGAGTTTTGTACAGCTACAGCATGACCTTATGGCTCTGAAACTCAATCCCTCTCTAATAAAAGCTAACACATCATATGCCTTCTTTACAACCCTATCAATCTGGGTGCCAACCTTCAGGGGTCTGTGCACATGGACACGGAGATCTTTCTGCACATCTACACTCTCAGGGATCTTCCCATTAGCCCAGTACTCTGCATTCTTGTTGCTCCTTCCAAAGTGAATCACCTCACACTTTTCTGCACTAAGCTCCATTTGCCACCTCTCCGCCCAGCTCTGCAGCTTATCTATGTCCGTCTGTAACCTGTAACATCCTTCAGCACTATCCACAACTCCATCAACCTTAGTGTCATCACAAATTTACTAACCCATCCTTCTACGCCCACATCCAGATCATTTATAAAAATGACAAACAGCAATGGCCCCAAAACAGATCCTTGCGGTACACCACTGGTAACTGAACTCCAGGATGAACATTTCCCATCAACCACCACCCTCTGTCTTCTTTCAGCGAGTCAATTTTTGATCCAAACCGCTATCTCACCCTCAATCCCATGCCTCTGTATTTTGTGCAATAGCCTATCGTGGGGAACCTTATCAAACGCCTTACTGAAATCCATATACACCACTTTACCCTCATCCACCTGTTTGGTCACCTTCTCAAAGAACTCAATAAGGTTTGTGAGGCACGACCTACCCTTCACAAAACTGTGTTGACTGTCCCTCATCAACTTATTCCTCTCAAGATGATTATAAATCCTATAAATCCTTCTCAAAACTCAATAAATCCTGTCTCTTATAACCTCTTCCAACACCACAACCAAAGTAAGGCTCGCTTGTCTATAATTACCACGGTTGTCTCTAATCCCCTTCTTGAACAAGGGGACAACATTTGCTACCCTCCAGTCTTCTGGCCTCAATAAATCCTGTCTCTTATAACCTCTTCCAACACTATACCCACAACCAAAGTAAGACTCGCTTGTCTATAATTACCACGGTTGTCTCTAATCCCCTTCTTGAACAAGGGGACAACATTTGGTATCCTCCAGTCTTCTGGCACTATTCCTGTAGACAATGGCAACATAAAGATCAAAGCCAAAGGCTCTGCTATCTCCTCCCTGGCTTCCCAGAGAATCCTGGGATAAATCCCATCTGACCCAGGGGGCTTATCTATTTTCACACACTCCAGAAGTGCTAACACCACCTCCTTGTGAACCTCAATCTTGTCTAGACTTCTCTCTGATCAGTCCTCACCTTTCTAAATGCATGTAAACCCTGTCTTTCAGTGCCCTGTCCAGCAATTTACCCACCACTGACCTCAGGTTCATTGGTTTACTGTTCCTTGGCTTTTCCTTGTGGCCTTCTTTAAATAACGGCACCACCTGAGGCCGGTCTTCTGGTACCTCACCGTGGCGGATACAAATATCTCCACTAGGGGCGCCCCGTTTCATCGCCAGCTTGTCACAACATCCTCGGATACACTTGATCAGGTCGGGGGATTTATCTACCTTTATGATGTTGGACTGGGGTGCACAAAGTTAAAAATCACACAACACCAGGTTATAGTCCAACAGGTTTATGTGGAAGCACTAGCTTTCGGAGCGCCGCTCCTTCATCAGGTGGTTGTGGAGAATAAGATGGTTAAAAAGTAGAATTTATAGCAAAAGTTTACAGTGTGATGCAACTGAAATTAGATATTGATAATATTCAGATTATTTGTTAAGTCTCTCAGCTTTTAGAATGACCATGTTAGTTTCAGTTCTTTCATGTGTAAATTGCAAAACTTTTTTAAAAAGTTACATTCTCAAATGCACTTTAACAATTGGTGTCATGTCGGCCCAGATAAGGTATTGAAGGTGTTAACTCCCTGTGAGGATGTCTGTGCCACAATGGTCAGACTGATTCTAATCTAAAAAACAGATTTACAGAATCTTACATGGATTCAAGCAGTTTTTGAGCAAAGTATAATGTAATTCTGCAAGTGCAAATTCACCCCACAAACGTATATGTGTATGTGTGCATGTGGGTGTGTGGGGGTTTATAAGTGTCTGTGAGAGGGTGTGTGGAGATGTATGAGTGGGTGTGTAAAGGGGTTTAAGTCTGTGAGAGGGTGTGTGTTGGAGCGTATGTGTGAGTGTATGAGAGAGGTTCTGAGTGTGTGCGCGTGTGTGTGCATATATATGCGTCTGTGTGTCTGTTTGTGTGTGTGTGTCCGTCTGTCTGTCTGTGTGTGTATAGTGCAATGGGGTCACCTGCAGTGTGACATGAACCCAAGGTCCCGGTTGAGGCCCTCCCTATGGGTACTGAACTTGGCTATCAGCCTCTGCTCGGCCACTTTTTGCTGCTGCCCGTCCCAAAGTCAGCCTTGCATCATGGTCACCCGAAGGTCCGAGATCGAATGTCCTGGACTGCCGAAGTGTTCTCCGACTGGGAGGGAACACTCCGGTCTGTCGATTGTTGCGCGGTGCCCATTCATCCGTTGCCGTAAGCTCTGCTCGGTTTCCCCAATGTACCATGCCTCAGGGCATCCTTGCCTGCAACGTATAAGATAGACAATGTTGGCTGAGTTCACATGAGTACCTGCCATGTACATGGTGGGAGGTGTTCCCACGCGTAATAGTGGTATCCATGTCCACAATCTGACACGTTTTGCAGCGTCCACCGTGACAGGGTTGTATGGAGTTGTCCTGAGAGCCGGGCAGTTTGCTACAAACAATGATCTGTTTGAGGTTTGGCGGTTGTTTAAAGGCAAGTAGTGGAGGTGTGGGGAAGGTCTTGGTGAGGTGCTCATCCTCATTGATAATGTGATGCAGGTCACGAAGAACATGGCGTAGTTTTTCAGCCCCTGGGAAGTACTGAACAACGAAGGGTACCCTGTCAGTTGCTGAGTTTCTGTAAGAAATCTGTAATGTTGCAACAGAAGCTGAGTGTTCAAGATGTCTTCGACATGGCCAGAGAGGTTCTCACACAGAGTCTCATTGCCTGATACGATGGGACATCCTAGTGTATTGGCGTTGTGTATTTTCTGAAGGCAGTAGAAGTTGCCCACACGGGAAGTTCTTGGGATGAGCAGGGAACTCTGAAGAACTGAGTCCAAAGTCCTGATCAGTGTGTTTAGTTCACGGGTGTGCTGTTTGGTCAGATCGGCTGGTAGTTGCCAGTAGTGTTCCTGGTTGTTTCGTTGTCAGTACACTTCCTTGCAATAACCTGTTCTATTCTGAATGACAATGGCTCCTCCTTTATCTGCTGGTTTGATGACAATGTTGTGATTGGTTTTGAGAGCCTGGATGGCGTTGCGTTGTGCACTTGAGAATATAACTTTTTTAAAAATAGTTTTGTGATTTATATATGAAAGAACTGAAATCAACATGTTCGTTCTAAAAGCTGAGAGACTTCACAAACAATCCAGGTCTTTTTCAACATATAATTTCAGTTTCATCACACTGTAAACCTTTGCTATAAATTCTGTGTCTTACGATCTTATTCTCCACAACCACCTGATGGAGGAGCACCGCTCCGAAAGCTAGTGCTTCCAGATAAACCTGTTGGACTATCCCTTAATTCCTTGTGACATCAAGAATTTATCATGGGAAATATTTGTTCAGGATTTCATCCGTCTTCTGTAGTTCTACTCATAGATGGGCTTGTTGATCTTTAAGGGCCCCTCATCTCTCCCTAGTTTTTTTTCTTAATATACTTGTATAATCTCTTTGGAGTCTCCTTAACCATATCTGCCAAAGTAATCTCATGTCCCCTTTTTGCCCTCCTGATTTCCCTCTCAAGTATACTCCTTCACCCCCTGTACTCCTCAGTTGAGCCCAACTGTCCAAATGCTTCCTTCTTGTTCTTAACCAGAGCCTCAATACCTCTGGTCATACAGTGTTCCCTACTCCTGCCAGTTTCAGCCTTGACACCAGGAGGAACAGGCTGTCCCTGAACTCTTGCTATCTCGCTTTTGAAAGCCTCCCACTTGCCAGTGCTCCCTTTATCTGTGAACCACCACTCCAATCAACTTTTGCAAGTTCCTGTCCAATGCCAGCAAAATTGGCCTTGCTTCCATTTCAAACTTTAACCTGTTGACCAGTCCTATCCTTTTCCATAGCTATTTTAAAATGATAGGATTGTGGTCACTGGTCCCAAAATGCTACCCCACTTACACCTCAGTCACTTGCCCTGTCTTATTTCTCAAGAGAAGGTCAAGTTTTGCCCCCTTCTCGAGTTGGGTCATCTGCATATTGATTGAGAAAGCTTTCTTAAACACATTTAACAAACTCCTCCCCATCCAAGCCCTTAATATAACGGAAAGTTAAAACCCTCCTTTTTAAAAATTCATTCACAGGATGAGGGTGTTGCTGGCTAGGCAAACACTTATTACCCAAAGGGCAATTTTTTTTAGATCAGATTCCCTGCAGTGTGGAAACAGGCCCTTCAGCCCAGCAAGTCCACACCAACCCTCCAAAGAGTAACCCACCTCCCTCTGAGTAATGCACCTAACAACTATGGACAATTTAGCGTGGCTAATTCACCTGGTCTGCACAGCTTTGGATTGTGGGAGGAAACTGAAGCACCTGGAGGAAACCCACGCAGACACAGGGAGAATGTGCAAACTCCACACAGACAGTTGCCCGGAGGCTGGAATTGAACCTGGGACAGCAGTGCTAACCACTGAGCCACCGTGCAGACCAAGAGTCAACCATGTTGCTGTGGGGTTGGAGTCACATACGGGCCAGAAGGGTAAGGATGGCAGTTCCCTTTGCTGAAGGACATTAGTGAATCGGACGGATTTTTCCAACAATAAACAATGGATTAATGGTGATCATTAGACTCTTAATTCCAGGTGTTTATTGAATATTACAAGCCTATTATTCTTACAGTTGCCTGCAGTTCCACTATATATTTGCTCATCCGTTTCCTATCAAAGTGAGCACCCCCTTCTTACTTCTCAGTTCCACCCATATGCCTTCACTGGACAAACCCCTAGGAATTAAGAGGAAGTGAGGGCTGCAGATGCTGGAGAGTCCGAGTCGAAAGGTTTGGCGCTGGAAAAGCACAGCAGGTCATGCAACATCTGAGGATGCAAGGAGAGTCAACGTTTCGGGCATAATCCCTTCATCAGGAATGTGGAGGGGTGAGTGATAAATAGGAAGGTGGGAGTGAGGCTGGGGGAGAAAGGAGAATGCAGGTGGGGGCTGATTGCGATAGGTCAGTGGGGAAGGTTGAGCAGGTAGGCGGGAAGGAAGAGGGTCCGAAGGATCCTTCCACATCCGGTGGAGATTGTCCTGCACGTATCCAAACACCTCATTTACTGAGTCCGTCGTTCTCAACGTGGGGTCTTCTAGACATCAGGGAGACAGGACACCAAACCGCGGAGCGTTTCAAGGACGCACGCACCAAACAATCCCACCGCCCTGTTGGCGAACAGTTCAACTCTCCCCCCCCTGCCAAGGGCATGCAAGACCTGGACCACCTCCACCACCACATCCAAGTCACCTGAGGGCTGGAAGGAAGAACGCCTCATTGTCCCCCCGCCCCGGGCCCTCCAACCACCCGGCACCAACGTCGACTGCACCGGTTTGGTAAATCTCCCCTCCCTCATCATTCCAGCTCCAACCCTCTTGAACGGCACCGCCCTCTTGATCCTGCCCACGCAAGACCCACCACCCACACCTACCTCCCCCCTCGACCCTCCTACTTATCTCGCAGCCACCTTCCCCCACTCCGCATTCCTGATGAAAGGCAAATGCCCGAAACGTTGGCTCTCCGTGCCCCTCGGATGCTGCCTGACCTGCTGTGCCCTTTCCGACGCCAACCCATTATCGGTACAGATACCCCTGAGGGATGGGGAACTTTCCATTCCAGGGGTACGACCAACCAAAGCCACCCACCCTCACACAGGGGCAGACTGCGGAGGCTGGGATCGAACCCGGAGCCATTGAGCCCAGGGGCAGCGACGCTAACAACGGAGCCACAGCAGGAGCGACAGGGCGTGGCTACCCCCCTATTGTTCAAGAGCGTGACGTACGCGGTCCACCGCTTGATTGACGGGAGGCTGACGGGTTCTGATTGGCCCGGCACGTGGGGTGGGCGGGGACGGGCTCCGATCGGTCCGGATGGGAGAATGGGGGCGGGTCGCTCGCTGACTGACGGACGGACGGGGGGGAGAGGGAGGGGCAAGGGG
>NC_057756.1:5231243-5236499 GCF_004010195.1 Chiloscyllium plagiosum
AGGGGGGCATGTGGTGGTCAGGGAGGCAGGAGTGGGGGCATCTGGTTGGCAGGGAGACAGGAGTGGGGGGGTATCTGGTTGTCAGGGAGACAGGAATGGGGGGGTATCTGGTTGTCAGGGAGACAGGTATGGGGAGTATCTGGTTGTCAGGGAGGCAGGTATGGGGGGTGTCTGCTTGTTAGGGAGACCGGTATGTAGGTTTCTGGTTGTCAGGGAGATTGAGGTGGCCGTATCTGGTTGTCATGGGGGACCATGATGGGGGTCTAGTTGTCAGGAGGAGTGGGATCAGGCTATATCATTGTCACGGACATCTGTAGGGGGGCATCTGGTTGTCAGGGAGACTGGGATGGAGGGTAACTGGTTGTTTGAGATACCATGATGGGTATTCTGGTTGCAGGGAGACCATGATGAGTTCTGTGGTTGTCAGGGACACTAGGATGGGGGTATCAGGTTGTGTGGGGCACTATGAAGGGGTTTCTGGTAGTAAGGGAAATCATGATGGTGTTTTAGGTTGTCAGGGAGACTGAGATGGGGGTATCTAGTTTTCAGGAGAAAGTGAGGTCTGCAGATGCTGGAGATCAGAGCTGAAAATGTGTTGCTGGAAAAGTGCAGCAGGTCAGGCAGCATCCAGGGAACAGGAGAATCGACGTTACGGGCATAAGCCCTTCTTCTAGTTTCTAGTTTTCAGGCAGACTGGGATAAGTTCTGGTTGTCAGGATGTGGGAATCTGATTGTCAGGGAGACTGGGGTTGAGGTTCTGTTTGCTATACATTGCCTGGTTGTGGGGTACAGTTTCGGGGTGCTTTAGGCACTGTGCCTGGGTGTGGGGTACAGTTTTGAGATATTGTAGGGACTGTGCCTGGGTGTTGGGTACAGTTTCGGGATACTGTAGTCACTGTGCCTGGGTATGGGGTACAGTTTCGGAAGACTGTAGGCACTGTGCCTGGGTGTGGGGTACAGCTTTGGGATACTGTAGTCACTGTGCCTGGGTGTGGAGTACATTTTCGGGATAATGTAGGGACTGTGCCTCAGTGTGGGGTACAGTTTTGGGATGCTGTAGGCAGTGTTCCTGGGTGTGGGGTACAGTTTCGGGATGCTGGAGGCACTGTGCCTGGGTGTGGGGTACAGTTTCGGGATGCTGTAGGCATTGTGCCTGGGTGTGTGATACAGTTTCAGGATACTGTAGGCACTGTGCGTGGGTGTGTGATACAGTTTCAGGATACTGTAGGCACTGTGCCTGGGTGTGTGATACAGTTTCAGGATACTGCAGGCACTGTGCCTGGATGTGTGATACAGTTTCAGGATACTGTAGGGACAGTGCCTGGGTGTGAGGTACTGTTTCGGGATACTGCAGGCACTGTGCCTGGGTGTGTGATACAGTTTCAGGATACTGTAGGCACTGTGGAGGAGAAAGTGAGGACTGCAGATGCTGGAGATCAGAGCTGAAAATATGTTGCTGGAAACGCGCAGCAGGTCAGGCAGCATCCAAGGAACAGGAGAATCGACGTTTCGGGCATAGGCCCTTCTTCAGGAATCAGGCCTCATTCCTGAAGAAGGGCTTATGCCTGAAACGTCGATTCTCCTGTTCCTTGGATGCTGCCTGACCTGCTGCGCTTTTCCAGCAACACATTTTCAGCACTGTAGTCACTATGCCTGGGTGTGGGGTATAGTTTCGGGATACTGTAGGGACTGTGCATGCGTGTGGGGTACAGTTTCGGGATACTGTAGGCTCTGTGCCTGTGTTTCAGGTTCAGTTTCAGATTACTGCAGTGACTGTGCCCGGGTGTGGGTACAGTTTCGGGATACTGTAGGCACTGTGCCTGGGTGTGGGGTACAGTTTCAGGATACTGTAGGCACTGTGCCTGGGTGTGGGGTACAGTTTCGGGATACTGTAGGCAATGTGTCTGAGTGTGGGGTAAACTATCGAGATACTGTATGCACTGTGCCTGGGTGTGGGGTACTGTTTCGGGATATTGTAGGGATAGTGCCTGGGTGTGTGGTACAGTTTCGGGATACTGTAGTCACTGTGCCTGGGTGTGGGGTACTGTTTCGGGTTACTATAGGGAATGTGCCTGAGTGTGTGTACAGTTTCGGAATACTGTAGGCTCTGTGCCTGTGTTTCAGGTACAGTTTCAGGTTACTGTAGTGACTGTGCCTGGGTGTGGGGTACAGTTTCGGGGTACTGTAGGGACTGTGCCTGAGAGTGGGGTGCTGTTTCGGGATACTGTAGGCTGAGTGTGGGGTACAGTTTCAGGATTCTGTAGGCACTGTGCCTGGGTGTGGGGTACAGTTTCAGGATTCTGTAGACACTGTGCCTGGGTGTGTGGTACAGTTTCAGGATGCTGTCAGGACTGTGCCTGGGTGTGGGGTAAAGTTTCGGGATACTGTAGGCACTGTGCCTGAGTGTGGGGTACAGTTTCGGGATACTGTATGCACTGTGTCTGGGTGTGGGGTACAGTTTCAGGATGCTGTTGGGACTGTGCCTGGGTGGGGTACAGTTTCAGGATACTGTAGGCACTGTGCCTGGGTGTGGGGTACAGTTTCGGGATACTGTAGGCTCTGTGTCTGGGTGTGGGGTACAGTTTCAGGATGCTGTAGGCACTGTGCCTGAGTGTGGAATACAGCTTCGGGATACTGTAGGCGCTGTGCCTGGGTGTTGGTTACATATTCGGGATACTGTAGGGACTATGCCTAGGTGTGGGGTACAGTCTCGGGATACTACAAGCACTGTGCCTAAGTGTGGGGTACAGTTTCGGGATGCTGTAGGGACTGTGCCTGGGTGTTGGGTACAGTTTCGGGATACTGTAGGGACTGTGTCTGGGTGTGGGGTACAGTTTTGGGATGCTGTAGGGACTGTGCCTGGGTGTGGGGTACAGTTTCGGGATACTGTAGGGACTGTGTCTGGGTGTGGGGTACAGTTTTGGGATGCTGTAGGCAATGTGCTTGAGTGTGGAATACAGCTTCGGGATACTGTAGGCGCTGTGCCTGGGTGTTGGTTACATATTCGGGATACTGTAGGGACTATGCCTAGGTGTGGGGTACAGTCTCGGGATACTACAAGCACTGTGCCTAAGTGTGGGGTACAGTTTCGGGATGCTGTAGGGACTTACAGTTTCGGATACTGTAGGGACTGTGTCTGGGTGTGGGGTACAGTTTTGGGATGCTGTAGGGACTGTGCCTGGGTGTGGGGTACAGTTTCGGGATACTGTAGGGACTGTGTCTGGGTGTGGGGTACAGTTTTGGGATGCTGTAGGCACTGTGCCTGGGTGTGGGGTACAGTTTCGGGATACTGTAGGGACTGTGCCCGGGTGTGGGTACAGTTTCGGGATACTGTAGGCACTGTGCCTGGGTGTGTGGTACAGTTTCGGGATACTGTAGGGACTGTGCCCGGGTGTGGGTACAGTTTCGGGATACTGTAGGCACTGTGCCTGGGTGTGTGGTACAGTTTCGGGATGCTGTATGCACTGTGCCTGGGTGTGGGGTACAGTTTCGGGATACTGTAGGCACTGTGCCTGGGTGTGGGGTACAGTTTCGGGATACTGTGGGCACTGTGCCTGGGTGTGGGGTACAGTTTCGTGATACTGTAGGGAAAGTGCCTGGGTGTGGGGTACAGTTTCGTGATACTGTAGGGAAAGTGCCTGGGTGTGGGGTACAGTTTCAGGATACTGTAGGGAAAGTGCCTGGGTGTGGGGTAAAGTATCGAGATATTTTAGGCTCTGTGCCTGGAAGTGGGGTACAGTTTCAGGATACTGTAGGCTCTGTGCCTGGACATCGGGTACAGTTTCGGGATACTGTAGGCTGTGTGTGGGGTACAGTTTCGGGTTGCTGTAGGCACTGTGCCTGGGTGTGGGGTTAAGTATCGAGATACTGTAGGGACTGTGCCTGGAAGTTGGGTACTGTTTCAGGATACTGTAGTCACGATACCTGAGTGTGGGGTACATTTTCGGAGTACTGTAGTCACGGTGCCTGGGTGTGAGGTACAGTTTTGGGATAGTGTAGGCTTTGTGCCTGGAAGTGGGGTACAGTTTTAGGATACTATTGGCACTGTGTTAGGGTGTGGGGTACAGTTTTGGGATACTGTAGGCTCTGTACCTGGGTGTGGGGTACTTTTTGGGATACTGTAGGGACTGTGGCTGGGTGTGGGGTACAGTTTCGGAGTATTGTAGGCTCTGTGCCTGGGTGTGGGGTACAGTCTCGGGATAGAGTAGGCACTGTGCCTGTGTGTGGGTTACAGTCTCGGCATACTGTAGGCACTGTGCCTGTGTGTGGGTTACAGTCTCGGCATTCTGTAGGCACTGCGCCTGGGTATGGGGTACAGTCTCGGGATACTGTAGGCTCCGTGCCTGGATGTGGGGTACCGTTTCGGGACATTCTAATCTCGGTGTCTGGTGTGCTTTCTCAAATAACCTGTGTCATTATCGCGATGGCGGTGTTTGTGTGTTCCTCATGTCTCTAAAGCCCAGTCTGCTCATTGTTAAAAATGATTGATAACCATACCAGTTGCAATATGGTCCGGGTTCAATTCAGCCTGTTCAGATATTTTCTCATCAGCCTGTTCCAGGAATACTCCGCGGCCTGTTGCGATACTCCGCGGCCAGTAGGTTTTAATCCCGAGCCTCCTGGCTCAGAGGTCTGGACACAGAAGCCCCCTGTATCAATCCCCACACAAATCCCCCTTTTTAACCCGCTCCTCGGGATCTGTGTGATTTTGAGGCTGGTAGATCTTGTTTCTCCTCTTCCCCATTGCCCAATAAAAGTTGGGAGAGTTTGTGTGCACGTGAGTCACTCGGCTGCCCTTGGAACTGTGCTATCAGGGCCAGAAGGAATGTGTGCAGCCTCATAATTTATTCAGACAGGCAGATAAAAGGCTGAAGGGCGTTCAGGCAGGCAGAGCTGAGCTGTCCGAGTTGGAGAGAGGAACTCGTGCTGTCTCTCTCAGAACAGTCAAAGAGTAAGTTCAGGCTGTCCCCTACCACGAGGAGGGTCTTCCATGGACTGGAAGACAGCAGGTAAAATGAATCTACTGTTGTCTGTTCATTCAGGCATCGCTGCCTGAGACTGCCTTCAGCAGCCCTGCCTGAACTACTGTGGACTGTTCAGTCTTGGATCACCCACAGAATAGGATGGGGAGAGACGTGGGGAAGGGAGAGAGGGGAAGGTGGGTAGGCGAGAAGGTGGGAAGAGGTGGCGTTGGGGAGGTCGTTTTGGGCAGGGGTAGAGAGAGGGTGACCGAGAGCGAACGAAACAAGGAAGCGG
>NC_057756.1:5236999-5243882 GCF_004010195.1 Chiloscyllium plagiosum
CTACTCCTGCACCTATTGTCTATTGTCTATAATAGGAAGAATGTGGAAAGGTTCAGAGGCAATTTACCAGGTATGGAGGGAAGGTCTGATAAGGAAAGGCTGAGGGACTTGAGGCTGTTTTTGTTAGAGAGAAGAAGGTTGAGAGGTGACTTAATAGAAACATATAAGATAATCAGAGGGTTAGATAGGGTGGACAGGGAGAGCCTATTTCCTCGGATGGTGATGGCTAGCATGAGGGGACATAGCTTTAAATATAGGACAGATATCAGAGGTAATTTCTTTACTCAGAGAGTAGTAGGGGCATGGAACGCACTGCCTGCAGTAGTAGCAGACTCACCAACTTTAAGGGTATTTAAATGGTCATTGGATAAACATATGGACGAGAATGGAATAGTGTCGGTTAGATAGGCCTCAGATTGGTTACACAGATCGGTGCAACATGAATAGGAAGGGTTTGGAGGGATATGGGCCAGGTGCTGGCAGGTGGGACTAGATTGGGTTAGGATATCTGGTCGGCATGGACCGAAGGGTCTGTTTCCATGCTGTACATCTCTATGACTGTATAACATCGAGGGCCAAAGGGCCTGTACTGGGCTGGAATGTTCTGTGTTCTTTGGATGGTGTTCCTATGTACCTGTTGCCCTTGCCCTTCCAGATGGAAGGGGTCATGGGTTCGGGAGGTGTAGTCTTCTTTCAAACAAAATCGTTCACAGGATGAGGACATCGCGAGTCAGGCCAGCATTTATTGCCCATCCTTAATTGCCCATCCTTAATTGCCCAAAGGACAGTTAAGAGTCAGCCGCGTTGCTGTGGGTCTGGAGTCGCATGTTGGCCGGACCACGCGAGGACAGCAGAATTCCGTCCCTAAGGAACGCCATCAACAACTGCATGCTCATTGTTAGACACTTCACCCCAAGCTTGTACTGATCACAGAACACAGACAGAATCCCAACAGTGTGGAAACAGGCCATTTGGCCCAACAAGCGCACACCGCCCCTCTGAAGGGTAACCAACCCAGACCCATTCCCCCAAGGACTGCTACTCTACATTTACCCCTGACTAATGCATCTAACCTCCACATCCCTGGGCACGATGGGACAATTTAGCACGGCCAATCCACCCTAACCTGCACATCCCTGGGCGCTATGGGACAATTTAGCATGGCCAATCCACCCTAACCTGCACATCCCTGGGCGCTATGGGACAATTTTGCATGGCCAATCCACCCTAACCTGCACATCCCTGGACAGTATGGGACAATTTAGCATGGCCAATCCACCCTAACCTACACATCCCTGGACACTATGGGATCATTTAGCATGGCCAATCCACCCTAACCTGCACATCCCTGGACACTATGGGATCATTTAGCATGGCCAAGCCACCCTAACCTGCACATCCCTGGACACTATGGGACAATTTAGCATGGCCAATCCACCCTAACCTACACATCGCTGGGCACAATGGAACAATTTAGCACGGCCAAGGCACCCTAACCTGCACATCCCTGGGCACAATGGAACAATTTAGCATGGCCAATCCACCCTAACCTACACATGTTTGGTCTGTGGGAAGAAACCAGGGCACCCGGAGGAAACCCACGCAGATATGGGGTGAATGTGCAAACTCCACACACAGTCACTCCAAAGCTGGAATCGGTCCCGGGTCCCTGGCGCTGGGAGGCAGCGGATTTAAAATCTGAATTAAAATTCCACCATCTGCTGTGGCGAGAATCCCGGAGCATTACCAGGATCTCTGGATTAACAGCTGGGCGATGGTACTACGAGAGGCTATCACTTCCTCTGTCTTCCGAGCACCCTCGCTGAGTTTCAGCAGTGTGCCTTCCAGACGGTATACACTGAACCTGGGTTGTGGAGGGAACGGGGAAGTGGTGCCAATCTGAGGGGCTTGCAGTGTGTACGTTCTGCCCTTCCTGTTGTCCTTTTACGACACCCCTGCCACCTCCACCTCCCCCCCCCCCCCCCCCCCCCCACCTGAGGGCTGGAGGGGACCCTTGGTTCTGAACTGCCCCTCCCCTGGAGCGGGGAGGAGATGGGGTACTGAGGGAAATCTCTGCTCCTCCTTACCGCCAGCAGCTCGGTCTCAGTGATGTTCCAGAAGCTCTTCCAGAAATGCACGTCCAGGTTCTGAGTGAGTCGCTCAAACTCGGAGCCGCGCAGCTCGGGGTCGATGGCGTATTTGCCACTGGTGAAGATGGAGGTGGCGGCCACGCCTGGGGTGGGGGGGAAAGGAAATCAATCTGTCAGCTTCAGCGAGAGCAGGGAGCGGCACGTCACTGATCCGCAATCCCCCCCCCGCCCTCTCCCCAGCCTGAACGTCTTCGTCCCCTCTCCCGCACAACCCTGTCCCCCCACCATCCAAACCCAGGGAGCACAGCAAGCTCCCGCAGGACTGCAGAAACGATACAACGTGGACGTACTGGGGTCGCTCGGCCCATCTCCTCCGTGCCGGCCCCAGACACCCTTCCTAATCTCCACCCTGGCAGTGCATTAAAACCCTGGGTACTTGTAAACAAAGTGCCTCCAGCACTTAGCTCAGGCAGTGAATTCCAGGCACCCGTCATCCTCAGCGTGAAAATGGAACTTTATCCTTGTGTCCCCTTGAAGTCTGTCCACAGCTTCCTTTGAATCCATGAGCCCTGGACGCTCTGTGCCAAGGGAAACAGGTTCACACCCCCGTCTCACTCTATCACTGCTCTGTCAGGAGAAAGTGAGGTCTGCAGATGCTGGAGATCAGAGCTGAAAATGTGTTGCTGGAACAGTGCAGCAGGTCAGGCAGCATCCAGGGAACAGGAGGGCTGAAGAAGGGCTTATGCCCGAAACGTCGATTCTCCTGTTCCCTGGATGTTGCCTGACCTGCTGCGCTGTTCCAGCAACACATTTTCAGCTCTGCTCTGTCAGGCTCAGCAAGGCAGCGAGAGATGGCCATCTGTACTGCTCCTGTTGCCAGACATGATCAGCGCCCCCCCCCACCTTTGTCTCACTGACCTCAGGGCCCCGTACAGCAGCACCGTCCACCTCCCCCAAGCCCCTTCCCTGCACTGCGTGGGTCAGCCCAGAGCGCAGCAGGGTTACCGTTGGTACAAGAGAGGTGATGGACTCATGGTATTATCACTGGATCGTCAATCCAGAGAGCCCGGTTACGTTCTGAGGATCCACGGTTCGAACCCGATCACGACAGAAATTTAAATTCAATACGCATCTAGAATTAGGAGTTTTAACGATGCCCATGAAAATTGTTCGGGGAAAAACCCACTGGGTGCACTAATGCCCTTAAGGGAAGGAAACTACCCTCCTTACTTGGTCTGGGCCTACATGTGACCCACAGCAATGTGACAGACTCTTGACTGCCCAGAGGGCAATTAGGGACGGGTAATAAATGCTGGGGTGGCCAGCGACGTCCTCACCCCATGAATGAATAAAGAAAACAGAAAATTTCGGAGAGGTGTCATGAGAGGCCGCATCTTCCTCTCAGCCCTGCAGAGTGCATATCTGCCAACGTTGCTCCCCTCCCCTCCACCAAGGGCAGACTGCACCCCTCTGTTCCCCACAGGAGCTGACCACCACAGAGGATGTGTGCAGTCGCAAGAGTAACGGCAGGGTTAAGGGACAGTGTTGGGCGCTGGACTCTGATGAGAGTCATGCAGGGTCAGGTGGTTGTGGTAAAGTTACTACACTTGCCCATGATGTCTGCAAAATCACTTCTGGTGTTTATTACAAAAGGACTGGATTATAAAAAATGAAGAAGTGCTGTTACAATTATATAAGGCACTGGCGAGACCACACCGAGAGTATTGTGCCCAGCTCTGGTCCCCTTACTTGAGGAAGGATGTGGTGGCACTGGAGGTGCTCCAGAGGAGATACACCAGATTGATCCCAGGGATGAAAAGGCTGTGGTCCAAGGAGCAGTTGCACAACTTGGGCTTGTACTCGCTGGAGTTTGGGGGCGACATGGTGGCTCAGTGCACTGCCGCCTCCCAGCGCCAGGGACCCGGGTTCAATCCCACCCTTGGGCGACCATCTGTGTGGACTTTGCATATTCTCACCGTAACTGCGTGGGTTTCCTCCGAGTGCTCCGGTTTCCACCCACAGTCCAAAGGTGTGCAGGTTAGGCTGGATTGGCCGTGCCAAATTGCCCCATAGTGCCCAGGGATGTGCAGGTTAGGGTGGATTGGCCGTGCTATATTGTCCCATAGTGCCCAGGGATGTGCAGGTTAGGGTGGATTGGCCGTGCCAAATTGTCCCATAGTGCCCAGGGATGTGCAGGTTAGGGTGGATTGGACGTGCCAAATTGTCCCATAGTGCCCAGGGATGTGTAGGTTAGGGTGGATTGGCCATGCTAAATTGTCCCATCGTGCCCAGGACTGTGTAGGTTAGGGTGGGTTGGCCATGCTAAATTGTCCCATCGTGCCCAGGACTGTGTAGGTTAGGGTGGATTGGCCATGCTAAATTGTCCCATAGTGCTCAGGGATGTGCAGGTTAGGGTGGATTGGCCGTGCTAAATTGTCCCATAATGCCTAGGGACGTGCAGGTTAGGGTGGATTGGCCTTGCTAAATTGTCCCATAGTGTCCAGGGAATGTGCAGGTTAGGGTGGATTGGCCATGCTAAATTGTCCCATAGTGCCCAGGGATGTGTAGGTTAGGGTGGATTGGCCATGCTAAATTGTCCCACAATGCCCAGAGATGAGCAGGTTAGGGTGGATTGGCCGTGCTAAATTGTCCCATAGTGTCCAGGGATGTGTAGGTTAGGGTGGATTGGTCATGCTAAATTGTCCCATAGTGCCCAGGGATGTGCAGATTAGGTACCTCAATCGGGGGAAATATAGGTTATTCGGGGAATGGGTCTGGGTGGGTTACTCTTCGGAGGGTCTGTGTGTACTTGTGAGGCTGAAGAGCCTGTTTCCACACTATAGGGAATCTGTTCCATTGTATTCTCGAGTGAGGGGGGACCTGACTGAGGTATTTCAAATGGCGAAGGGGATTGATGAGGTGGATGTTGAACGGATGCTCCCTTTTGTGGGATAGTCTTGAACAAGAGGTCACAGATAATGAAGTTAGTTTCAAAACTGAGGCAAAGAGAAACTGCTTCCCTCGGAGAGTTGTGAATCTGCAGAATCAAACAGCAAGAAAGGAACAGGTCTGTTTCTGATGGAAAGAGAGATAAAGGGCAATGGGGAGCAGGCAGGAGACCCGAGTTGAGATCGGGACAGCGTTAAATGGCGGAGCGGGCTAGAAGGGTTGAACTGCCTGCTCCCTAATTCCTGTGTAAACACAACAGAAGGCTTCAGCTCTCCCACAGACCAGGAGGAGGAGGAGATCATGCTGGAAAAGAAGGCAGTGAATTTCGAGTGTGCGTTCCAGGCCGTTGTCTGCAGCATTGTGCCTTGGAACACAGAAGGGGAGCGGATTTCATGGGAAATGACAAATGACATCGCTTTGCAAACAATGGGCGCAACCGAGTTTCAGGGGGAGGCGGTGAGATGGAAGGCAAAAGCTGCAGTGAACACGGTTATCAGGAAACCGCAGGGCAGGAGCGATTCAAGAGTTTTAGCGCAGAAGCAACGGAGAGGAAAAACCGAACAAACGCCACTTAAAGTTAAGCAATAGTTGTCACTGCAGGAGCCTGGGTAAAACACCAAGAGCTGAAAATGTGTTGCTGGAAAAGCGCAGCAGGTCAGGCAGCATCCAAGGAGCAGGAGAATCGACGTTTCGGGCATAAGCCCTTCGTCGATTCTCCTGCTCCTTCGATGCTGCCTGACCTGCTGCGCTTTTCCAGCAACACATTTTCAGCTCTGATCTCCAGCATCTGCAGCCCTCACTTTCTCCTCGAAGAATAAAACACCAAGAGGCAAAGCGAGAAACCAGCAGCCTGAAAGAACGATATGAAGCGACAAAGGGACTCAAAGACACCAGATGAAATCTCTCAAAGACCAGCAAACCGAACGGCAGAGGTAGGAGTGAGGAGAGAGGTGTTAGTCTTGATTAGTGCCGCCCCTCTGCCTTACACAGTCGCAGGTGATAATGGAAAGGAAGCCAGAGACTTTCCAAGTGAGGTTCTCCAAGGGAGAGTCGTTTTGGCCCCGAAACACTATCTCTGTTCCTCTCTCTCTGCACAGATGCTTCTGGGACTGCTGACTTTCTCCAGGGCAGTCAGCTTTAATTCCAGAGCTGAGCACCAGCAGCATTTTGAGTTTATGTCAATGTTATACGAGGGCTCAAGATCTGTTTCATGAGCACAATAGGACAAAGAAATCAAACTAAAGTAAGTAGAGGAATTTAGTATGTTTGGAAATAAAAAACGGCCATGGAAGAAAGTCATGGGAGTGAAGACAGACAGCTCTCCAGGATGTGATGGTTTACACCCCAGAGTGTTGAGGAGTTGATGTACAAACTGCAGGAAGTTCGGATGTGAGTTTTCCAAAACTCTTGACTCTGCTGAGGAATGATGCCATTGGATTGAGAAAATTCAAAATGTCACTGCATGGGTTAAGGTGGTCAAGAGAGAGAAACCAGTTGACTGCGGTCTGTAGGCATCCCTGACTGGGCCGGCATTGGTCGCTCATTCCCCAACTGGTCTCCAGGCTGGGAACCAGACAGACTCTAACCTCACACCTGTCTGAGTGGAGATGTCACCTTTCCATCTGCTGACAAAACTTCAAGTTATCTTGGGAATGTGACTTGAAAGAAGTTCTGGGATGTACATGTTAATAAATTGAAACCTGAATCCATAGAGTCATAGAGATGTACAGCACGGAAACAGACCCTTCGGTCCAGCCCGTCCATGCTGACCAGATATCCCAACCCAATCTAGTCCCACCTGCCAGCACCCGGCCCATATCCATCCAAACCCTTCCTATTCATAT
>NC_057756.1:5244193-5247770 GCF_004010195.1 Chiloscyllium plagiosum
ACCTGCGACTCTACTTTCAAGGAGCTATGAACCTGCACTCCAAGGTCTCTTTGTTGAGCAACACGCCCTAGGACCTTACCATTAAGTGTATAAGTCCTGCTAAGATTTGCTTTCCCAAAATGCAGCACCTCGCATTTATCTGAATTAAACTCCATCTGCCACTTCTCAGCCCATTGGCACAACTGATCAAGATCCTGTTGTAATATGAGGTAACCCTCTTTGCTGTCCAGTACACCTCCAATTTTGGTGTCATCTGCAAACTTACTAACTGTACCTCTTATGCTCACATCCAAATAATTTATATAAATGACAAAACGTAGAGGACCCACCACCGATCGTTGTGGCACTCCACTGGTCACAGGCCTCCAGTCTGAAAAACAACCCTACACCACCACCCTCTGTCTTCTACCTTTGAGCCAGTTCTGTATCCAAATGGCTAGTACTCCCTGTATTCCATGAGATCTAACCTTGTTAAGCAGTGTATGACACTGTGATCTTTTACTATAAATTCTGTATCCTATGATCCTGCCCCACTAGTTACCTGACGAAGGAACAGTGCTCTGAAGGCTTGCACTTCCAAATAAACCTGGTGTTGTGTGATTTCTAACTTTGTCCACCCCAGTCCAACACTGGCACCTCCGCATCAGAGGGCGGTGGTGAGTCAGCAAGGAAAGGGAGGAGTTGATGGATACTGTAGGTAAAGGCAGAATGAATAGACGGACTGGGTGAAGGCTGTTGAAGAGACAGAGGCGAAGATGCAGAGCGTAGGAGGGTTAGAAGGATTTGCAGAATGGCGCTGAGTCCTCGAAGGGATTGAGAGGCGAGCTGAAATAATTCTGTGTTGGCCCAGAGCAGGCAGAATATTCCCAGTCTTACATGGCGAGTGGGCTTGACAATGGGAATGGGAGGAACAGCGACTTATTGATCTGTAGAAATTAACGTAGAAATGTAGGAAATGGGAGTAGGCTGTTCAGCTCTTTGAGGAGAAAGTGAGGACTGCAGATGCTGGAGATCAGAGTTGAAGGACGCTGCCTGACCTGCTGTGCTTTCCCAGCGCCCGAGGTGCAGGAGAGTTGACGTTTCGGGACTGAGTTCATCATCAGGAATGTGGCTTGTGGGTCTTCTCAGCCCCCTTGACCCACAAGCCTCATTCCTGATGAAGGTCTTATGCCTGAAACGTCAACTTTCCTGCACCTCGGATGCTGCCTGACCTGCTGTGCTTTCCCAGCGCCACACTCTCTACTCACGTTCAGCCCTTCCTGCCTGTTCTACTGTCCAATACGATCATGGCTGATCACCCGACTCAGTCCCCTGTTCCCACGTTCTCCCTGTTGATCCCTTCAGTCCGAGGAACTCTGTCCTATTCCTTCCTGAAACCATTCCAGTGTTTCGGCCTCGATCGCTCCCCCCCGTGGCAGAGAGTTCCAGTCTCCCCCAATCTCTGGGTGAATCTCCTCATCTCAGTTCTGAGTGGCTGACCCCGTTTCCTTAGCCTGTGACCCCCCCCCCCCCGGATCTGAACTCCCTCATCGTCAGGAACATCCTTTCCCCCAGCCTGGTCCGGTTAGAACTTCACAGGTTTCTGTGAGATCCCTCCCTCCATTTCTTCCAAACTGCCCTGAATATGGTCCGAACCGATTCAGTCTCTCTTCATCCGTCAGTCCTGCCATCCCGGGAGTCAGTCTGGGAAACCTGTATTACACTCCCTCCCTCACCAGGACATTCCTCCTCAGAGAAGGAGACCAGGACTGTACACACGCTACTCCAGGGTGTGGTCTCACCAAGGCCCCCTGTATAACTGCAGCAAGAGCTCCTGCTCCTGTACTCCAAGCCTCTCACTATGAAGGCCACTCTACCTTTCACCTTCCTCACCGCCTGCTGTCCCTGCAATGTTTACCTTCAGCGACCGGGATACGATGGCACCCAGGTCGCGTTGCACCTCCCCCTTTCACAATATATCGTCATTCGGATCATAATCCACCTCTCTGCTTTTGCAACCAAAGTGGATAATCTCGCATCTATCTGCACTTTACCTCCTGTTACTAGGCCATTGGGACCTGGATGCCACCGTGGATCAAGTTGGCAGACCCGCTGCCCAGCAGAGGACCGGAGCGGGGTACACAGGAGGAGGGGGGAGGGGGGTGGGGGGTACCCTCCTGGTCACGTCCCAATACCGGGGCAGCTTCAGTCAGTGAGCTCCAAGCAACAGAGACCAGCCTTCTGGGGCAAGTGGGGGGAGGGGAGGGCCTGTGCCAGATGGAACGGGTCTGGCAAAATTCACGTGAGGTGGGTGCCTCTTCAGAGGACATTTTGGGGGTCAGAGACCCCCAAAGGATCTCTAACGGGGGCCGGCAGCCCCCGAAATCCACCCACTGCCCCAATGTGGCGGAGCCTGAAGCTCTTCTGCTCCTGTCAGTTTTCTTTCTTTCGTCTTCTTTCTTTTAACCGTTGCTCTCTTTTCTCTTTGTCTTTCCTTTCCTTTCAAGCCTTGTGAGACGGTATCGGCAAGGCGTCGAGTGCAGAGCAACACGGCTTTTCCTGGGGCACCTCTTGGCGATCAGCAGGAGTGGGCCGTACACAAAATGGCGGCAGCTTCCCAGCGATCGGGGCGGTAGCAAGGTCACCACTCCTCCCGACAATCGATCTGAGACTCGCAAGGCTGTTCGAGACTCCAGGCCAACCACGCTCTCTTTCTTTCATTCTTTCCTTTGTGCCGTTTTTATTTTATTTCTGCTGTTACTATGGTTTAAGATGATAGTTGTTTTTTTTTCAAGATTATGGTTCTGTAACCAAGATGGTGCTGGTGAATGGTGACTTTGTACCCTGTTCACTGCACTCACTGTCACACGCACAGGATTACACAAATCTAATTCCAAACGGCGGAGGGAGCCCCCTAGTTAGGCTTGCCCCCAAGACAGGTACCTTCAGACTCTCACACAGCCCACACATCTCCCCCAACTCCCTCCCCACATTCCCCCCTGCCCACCCTGACCTTTGAGACCCTCAGACGGCCCGGATTCGCACCCGTGTCCTCACAGAGTGTGGAAGGTTTTACAAGCTACTGAACGTCATCAGAGAGAAAGAGAAAAGCACTCACCATACTGAGGTAAGCTACTGACTTCCACTAATGAAGGCATTAAGTTAAAACAGAGACAAAACATTTCAAAGTTACTGTGCGCACACCATTGAATCTCCCTCACCATTTTAATTCAAATACATTTTGAGAATTTTGGGTTGTGTTAAACAGAACAGCTTTCCAAGTCAGGGTTAAGCTTTCTCTACTCTTTGAAACTAAGAGTAAATGGAAAGTAAAGCTCCCCCTGCATTGTCACCCATCAAACACTCCCAGGACAGGGACAAAACGGGGTTAGATACAGAGTAAAGCTCCCTCTACACTGTCCCCCATCAAACACTCCCAGGACAGGGACAGCACGGGGTTAGATACAGAGTAAAGCTCCTTCTACACTGTCCCCCCATCAAACACTCCCAGGGACAGGGACAGCATGGGGTTAGATACAGAGTAAAGCTCCTTCTACACTGTCCCCCATCAAACACTCCCAGGACAGGGACTGCACAG
>NC_057756.1:5248336-5259413 GCF_004010195.1 Chiloscyllium plagiosum
CCAGGACAGGGACAGCACAGGGTTAGATACAGAGTAAAGTTGACAGGAGAGTTCCAGATCAGATCCGAGAGCTCTGAAACAGTCCACAGTTATTGAGTGCGTTAGGAAACTCAGGGCTGACTAATTGTGGTAGGCTTTGGGTGCTCAGCAACAATCTGAATATTTGACCCTCTTTCTTGAACAAGCACCAAAATCTCACTCATCTGAATGTCGACACAAAATGCAATAAAGGCAGAGGGCCCAGCAAACGGAGACACTTGTTAAGTGGACAGACACGCACGTACGCGCGGGTGAACAGAAAAGTGTGAACACGCTCGTGCGCTAGCCAGTACTCCTTACCCAAGCCAGTGTCATGTTTCCTGTAGTTCTCCCCAAACGATACCAGTCCGATGGAGATAGTTTGCAAGAAAGGTCGGATTGCGGGGGTGAACTGCAAGGAACAGAGAAAGGTCAGAATTAATGTTGGGAAATAGAAATGGAATGAATTCGTTTCCCTTCCACTCAATAGTTGAGCTGTGAGCTAATTCTATACAGCTGCCTTTCCCCATTGGGATAGACCAGACCAAACCCCTCAAAATATATTAAGAAGGTAGCCTAACTCTAACCTCTTCCTGTTTTCAAGGCAAGTGCTAGGTGTTGCATTCTGGATGCAATCTGATTGGTCAAACCACCAGATTTGAAGCAAAACACACTTTATTCTTATCCTATAGCTAAAATACAAACAGAAGGAGAAATTGGAATAACAACTCTGTTGGCAAAAGCTTAACAGAATAATAGACTATTTACCAACTCAACAGCAACAGACCCCTGGCAAAGGCAAATTCAGGAAAATAGATTGCCTCACAGGAAGAGAACCCCAGCTCACATCCAGCTTCGAGATCCCAGCAACGGCTACTGAGAAACTAAAACCGAAAATAAAAATCCCGGTTCTGAGGGAGCCGGACACCACCCATTCAGGCTGCTTCTATTGTTCCAACTTTATTAAAAACCCAAGGCCTCACAAGTTACTGGTTTTCAATAGACAGTTCGTCACCTAAAACTTCTCCTCAAAAACAAAACCCAGGACAAAATACACCACTTAAAGCCATGGTATCATCACACCCATGCCCTTCAACATCTTCGGATGACACCAATCCAATCTTGGATTTAAAATTAACCACTGATCCAGCATTAATTGCAGCTTTCAAAACAAAAATCCAAGATCCCATTACCCTTTGCATACAGAATTGACAGCTCTAATTCTAACCTTTGGACCGTGACACCCCTGTCTATGGGATACAGTTACTCTTTAACTGCCTGATTTCCTTTACAGGTGGGACATTTCCAAACAAGACCCACCTTCTCAGGAATACAAGTCTCACATATGGAATCCCCTTCCCGACATTTATCCCCAGGAGTTATTCGGGTAAATTGTTAGCTACACTCTCACCCCCTGACCCACGTGCTTCCAGGTTCGAGCCCATTCTACGTACTGAGTGCAGAAGTTAAGACTGACTGCTTTACTTTACAAGGCCCCATCACGCCTGGACTGGTCGACGTGAAAGATCCTATCGGGTGATTTGAGACGACGGGCGGGAAAGTTTGTGCAAACCAAAACAGAAATTGCTGGAGAAACTCAGCAGGTCTGGCAGCATCTGTGAAAAGAGGAAGCAGAGTTGACGTTTTGAGTCTGGTGACCCAGTTCACTCAACTCTGAAGAAGGGTTATGGTGGGCGCGTGTGATGTGCAGCACCAAGCCAACACAGGGCACACCCACTTCTTCCCACTCACTGCTGCAGCCAGAGAGCAGTGAGGAGGAAATGTACTGAGAGGCACAGGAAGAGGCAGCAGCTTTCCGCAATGCTATCTGAGCCCAGTAAGGAGGCACTCGCACCTCTGAACAGCTACAATACAAAATAAAGATTGACTTTACAGACTGTTCAGTCCCACCTGCTCTGTGCCGGTCTTTCTCCTCTGCGTAACTCTCCTCCTTATCTCCATGTCACCTCCCCTCTTCATCATATCCCTGTCCCCAACATGTGTTGAGCCAGCTTCCCCTTAAAACGATGGATACTATATATCTCTACCAGTCTCTGAACCTCACATCCTCCCCACTTCCACTCCCCGCAATTCCCGACCGGACCAATCTCATAGAATTCGACAGTGGGGAAACAGGCCCTTCGGCCCAAGTCGACACTGACCCTTCGAAGACTAACCCACTCAGACCCATTCCTCCTACCATATTACTCTACATTTCCCCCAACTAATGCACATCCCTCCACATCCCTGGACACTATGGGACAATTTAGCATGGCCAATCCTCCCTAACCTGCACATCCCTGGACACTATGGGACAATTTAGCATGGCAGATCCACCCTAACCTGCACATCGCTGGACACTATGGGACAATTTAGCATGGCCGATCCACCCCAACCTGTACATCCCTGAACACTATGGGACAATCTAGCATGGCCGATCCACCCTAACCTGTACATCCCTGGACACTATGGGACAATTTAGCATGGCCGATCCACCCTAACCTGCACATCCCTGGACACTATGGGACAATTTAGCATGGCCAATCCACCCTAACCTGCACATCCCTGAACACTATGGGGCAATTTAGCATGGCCAATCCACCCTAACCTGCACATCCCTGAACACTATGGGGCAATTTAGCATGGCCAATCCACCCTAATCTGCACATCTTTGGATTGTGGCAGGAAACCCACGCAGACACGGGGGGAATGTGCAAATTCCACTCAGACAGTCACCTCGAGGCTGGATTCGAACCCAGGTCCCTACTGCTAACCACTGAGCCCCCGTGCCACCCTCATCTCATCTTACAGACAGAGTTAATGATTTTGATTGGTGTACAGTAAATACCGGGAAGCACCTGGGGGATAGCTATGGTTGGGCTCGGTGTGCACTGCTGGGTTTGTGAAGAAAGTGGAGGCTGTGAGCTGGGATTCACTCACACTGCAAACAGCCTGTACCAAGCACAAGCAGCCACTGATCATGAGCTGCCGGTGCCTGCCCCGAAAGGACCACTTGACAAAGGGCTTCTCTGACAGTGAGGCCAGCTGTTTACAGCATCAACACTGATCTGTGGGCAGGGCGAATAATACAAAAAAATCACAGAAGGAAAACACAAGAAACGTGCTTCTCGTTTTGGGACTGAAACCAAACGTGGGAGTTGTTGAGAACGTTGGGAAGGGGTAGGCTTGTGTTGGGGTGTGTGTGCATTTTCAAAGGTAGAGAGTATATTCACAAGGAATGGGCAGGAAGGAGGACTGTTTGTGTGTGTGTGTCTGCGTGAGTGTGTCCGTGTGTTCATGTGTGTGCATGTCCGTGCGTGTGTCTCTGTGTGGTTGCACGTGTGTCTGTGAGAGATAGAGAGAGTGTGTGTGTATGTGTGTGTTTGTGTGTATGTGTCTGTGTGTGTGTGTGTGTGTGTATATATGTGTGTGTGTGTGTGGGGCGTGCATGTTATGAGGATTGCGCATGTATGTACGTGTCTGTAGCATATGCGAATGAGAGCTGTGAGCGTGTGTTGCATGTACATACTTGCCTGTGGTGTGTGAGAACATGAGGCTGTGGTGTGTGTGGATGAGGATTAAGCCGTGTGTGCATTTATGTGTTGTATGTGAATGAGGACTCTGTGAGCACGTGTGTAAGTAAGCATCTGCCTTGCGTGTTAATATGAGGAACCTGCGTGAGGTGATGAAGTTGTGACACCAAATGACATCCTGTTGGTTACCACTGATCGGAAACTGAACCGAACCAGCCAGTTAAACACCCCCTTTGTCACAGACGCTCAGTTGGAACAGCCATCTACAAGATGCACTGCCGAACTTCACCAACACTTCCATCTAGAAGGATGAAGACAGCACCTACATGGGAACACCGTCCCCTGCAAATTTCCCTCCAAGCCACTCACCATCCCGACTTGGAAGTATATCCCCGTTCTTTCAGTGTCGCTGGAACTCTACCGCTAGTGGTACTGTGGGTCTACCCACAGCACATCGACCCTGGAGCAGTTCAAGAAGCAAACTCACAACCACCTTCAAGGGCAGTGACGGATGGATGATAAACGCTGCCCTGGCGAACAATTCCTAGATTCCAGGAATTAACTTCAAAAGCGTGAATGAGGAATGTATTCTTGTGGTGTGCCTGTATGTGTAGAAGCCATTCCATGAGGAGGAGAGACTGTGCATTTGTTTGTATATACGAGGAGTGTAACTGAGAGAGGAGTGCACGGGAGCAGGGATGAGTAAGTACAAGTGGTGGTACGAGAGCATGTGTATGTCTGTTCGGTGTATGTCTGCGAGGAGTGCATCAATGAAGGCGACAGTAAGTGCTTATGCGCACATGAGTGTGAATGAGATTGTAGCAGCCTCCTGGATGCTAACACACAAATAGATTGCTAACTTGGCCAAACAGCAAGGAATGCTGGGTACACTGGCCAAGCAACATTACAAAACTCACATACCAGACACACTGTAAACATGGAAGCCAGGTGTTAATGACTTCAGCATAATGTAAAAGGCAACAGTTATCCTGGACAGATATATTCCCAACAATTTATCCACTAAACAAAGAAGGGACTGACAGAAAGGCACTAGATCCTGCTACATAAAAAATCAAGCAGTACCACGCCAGCCAAGTGACTGACAATATTGAAACTATTGACTGTGTCTCCCTTACCAGGCAGAACTATAGAGAGTTCCAGAAAAAGAGAGAAAGCAGCTTCGCAGAGAAAGTGGGGCGGGGAGAGGAACACTGCAGCTTCGCAGAGAGAGAGAGACAGAGAGAGAAAGAGAGACAGACAGAAAGAGAGAGAGAGAAAGAGAGACAGAGAGAGAGAGAGACAGAGGGGGGGGGAAGCAGCTTTGCAGAGACAGAGGGAGAGGGAGAGAGAGACTGTATAAATTTATAAAGAGACTTGGGAAGTATTTCAAGTGTTAAGGGGCCAAATAGAGAGTATGTTTAGTACTAAAGGTTCTCGTAACCTTTTCCTAATAAAGTTGGGACTGTTCTGCACTGGCACATGCTTGTGTTCACATTGATTTGACTGCTTCGGTATTGTGGTGACACCTGGGCATGTTCATTCATAACATCCTGCTCAGAGTTGTCTAACTCGTTTAACGGGGAACAAGACAACACGAGAGAGTGTGTACATGAGGGAGCGCAGACGAGAGGTCTGTTTGTGAGTGAGGGAGGGAGGGAGGGGGGAACAGTGAGCACAGTGAGAGAAGGCAGCAGCCTGGGCTGCACGGAGCTCCTGCCCGTGTGTTGGGGAGACGTTTGTGTACCTGCGCGTTTCTCTCTGCCCACAGGGTCAGGTCGGGTACTCATTCCCTCGCTGCGGCTGTACTGCCTGCCCAGGCTCACTTAAACTCTCTCACTTTCTCAGCCAGGATCTGAAGGGACGCAGCAGTGATGAGAGAGAGGCAGCGTCTGGACTGAAGGCCATGTAAGGAGCAGGATGACAGCAACCACATGACATTCGCTGAGCTCTTAACCCCCTTACGTTCTCTAAGCCTTTAATACTACATCCATAAGCATCCACTCCCTCCACCATCGACGGTCAGTAGCAGCGGTGTGTATTATCTACAAGATGTACTGCAGAAATTCACCAAAGATCCTCAGACAGCACCTTCCAAACTCACGGCCACTTCCATCCAGAAGGACGAGGGCAGCAGATACATGGGAACACCACCATCTTCAAAGTTTCCCTCCACTCAACATCCTGACTTGGAAATATATCGCCGTTCCAACACTGTTGCTGAGTCAGAATCCTGGAATCCTCTCCCTCAGGGCATTGTGGGTCAACCCACAGCAGGTGGACTGCAGCGGTTCAAGATGGCAGCTCACCCCCACCGTCTCCAGGGGCAACTAGGACTGGGGTCATAAATGATGGGTCCAGCCAGAGACCCCACAGCCCACAAATGAATAATTTAAAAAAATACGGCCCTCTCTCTCTTTCCTGTCTCATGCACAGTGGAGCCAGGACACTGCCTAACAGCGACTGGGGTGGGGTAGCCTGACGTGTGGATGTGCTAATAAGGAAGGAGATGGGGGGATGGAAATCTCCTCTTGTAGCTGAGTCACAGCTCTGTAGGTAAATGTGCGCAGGGCTTCTGTGTAGACTGAAATGGGGGGGGGGGGGAATGCAACTCTCTGGTTGCATCCCTCTCTCACGCACCATGTCAATTACCCTCAGGATCCAACATGTTTCACTAAGATCACCTCTCACGTTTCTAAACACCAATGCATGCAGACCCAGCTCGTCCAACCTTGCCCCATAAGATAACACCCCTTGGCCAAGAGATCCCAGAAATTCCCTAATTTCTCTGGATTTTCCCTGATCACCCCTCAACCTCCTATGCTCCAGTGAAAAAAGTCCCATCCCATCCGGCAACAGCCTGGTTAAATCTTTTCTGAACCGACTCCGGCTTAATCATATCCTTCCTATAACAGGGCAACCAGAACTGGACAGGCTGAGGGGTGACCTTATAGAGGTCTATAAAATCGTGAGGGGCATAGACGCTATTCTTTCAGTGTCGCTGGAACTCTATCACTAATGGGACTGTGGGTCTACCTACAGCGCATTGACCCTGCAGCAGTTCAAGAAGACACTAAATAGACACTGTCTTTTCCCTAGGGTGGGGGGGAGTCCAGAACTAGAGGCATCGGAGAGGGGAAAGAGTTAAAAGGGTCCTGAGGGGCAACTTTTTCATGCAGAGGGTGGTGTGCGTTGAGCTGCCAGAGGAGGTGGTGGAGGCTGGTACAATTACAGCATTTAAAAGGCATTTGGATGGGTATATGAATAGGAAGGGTTTGGAGGGGTATGGGCCAAGTGCTGGCAAATGGGACTAGATTAAGTTAGGATATCTGTTTGGCATGGACGAGTTGACCGAAGGGTCTGTTTCCGTGCTGTACATCTCTATGGCTCTAATTGCTTCTAATGCAATTATATCTTTTCTTAAATGACGAGTCCAAGCCTGTACAAGGACTCCAGACAGTGTCTTAGCCATGCCAAATCGAACTCCTTCTACATAGCACTCCTCTCACAATAAACAATTCATTGGGCCTTTCTAATCACTTGCTGCATCTGCACATGAACTTTTTGTCAACCATGTACCAGGATGCCCAGATCCTGCTATTTCTCAGGGTTCTGCAATCCTACTCCATTTCAAGACTATGCTGCTTTATTGACTTCTTGCTACACGGTGGACAAGTTCATTCTTTGCCTACACCGTACCATTTGCCAAATTTCAAACCATTCACTCATTTTTACGTCTTCCTTTGCAGACCCCTCTTCACAATTGCCTTTCCAACTCATCTGCACACCATCTGCAAATTTAGCCAGCAACTCACATGAAGGACACTGGAGAAACTCAGCAGGTTTGGCAGCAGCTGGGGACCGAGGGAAAAACAGCTCCAAAGAAGGGTCGCACCAGACTCTGTTTTCTCTCTACACAGACACTGCCAGACCTGCTGAGTTTCTCGAGTGCTCTGGGTCTGCTTCAGATTTCCAGCATCTGCAATATTTTGCCTCTGATTTAGCGAGTGCACCTTCAGTCTACATATCAAGTCGTTTATATAAATTGCAAATAGTTGAGGATCCAACACTGGTCGCATCTTGCCAAAAATGAGCCATCTGTGTTCCTTTGTTTCCTGTTAGCTAAGTAATGCTCTATTCACGCTAATATGTAACTCCCATCGCACCATAAACTATTATTTTGTGTATAAAGTGTGATCTAGCACCTTGATTTCTGTAAATCCAAGTACCATAGGGATTCCCTTTGATCCAGGTTATCTGTCCTACATCTATCACCCCTCCATATGTGACTCCAGACCCATGGCAATATGGTTGACTCTTAACTGCCCTCTGGGCGATTAGGGATGGGCAATAAATTCTGGCCTAATCAGAGACGCCCACATTCTGTGATTGAACAAGATGAAAGCTAACCGTCTTGTGGTTTCCTGCTTTCTGTCATGTACGCTGCTTTCCAGTCTGATGGGACCTCTGCAGAATCCAGGGGATTGTGGAAAGTTAAAACCAGTGCATCCACCATCTCACTCTTTTCAGAACCCAGGGTGAGGTCTGAGAGGGGGCCTGCCAGTCTCCAGTTCTCATAATTTTCTCAATACCCTGCCCTGATAAAAAGTCGCTTGCTCCTTTCACCTCTTGACTTACAATTCTTTGCCAGGATGTTATTCTGCAGTGAAGACAGATGTAAAATATCAGTTTAATTCATCGGCCGTCTCCTCATTTTCCATTGTCAGCTTCCCCTCCAACTCACACGCAGTATAAGTTACTCCAGCCCTTTTTAAATACCTGCAGAAACTCTTCTTATGTTTTTTCATATTTCTAGTGAGCTATCCCCCTTCCTCTAATTTCTCCCTCGTTATGTTCTTTTAGCAGTTGTGCTTTGCATTATTAAAAAATTCCGGCCAATCTTCGGACACGCCACAAATTTTCACGGAAAGATAAATCTTTTTACCCCTAAACTCCTTGGATGAGGACGGATGGGTTAGGGAAGCAGATTCTAAACCATGTGGAATCCTGATCTTTACGATCTGGAGTACAAAAGCCAGAACGTTAAGCCAAATTCTTGTTGAAACGGTGGTTCAGCCCCAGTCCGCTGCCAGGCACCATACTCTTGGGAGGAGCCAGGCTACAGCCAGGAGTGAGGGATGACGGTGACGGCAGTGGGGTATACTGGAGAAACTGGGATTGTTCTCTGTAGAGCAGTGAAGCTGAACAGGAGGTTCTGATATAGGTGCTGGACTTTCGAGGAGACTATGGCCACAGCCAACAAAGGGGAACTATTGCCAATGGCAACAGGGTCGATGAGCATACAGGGCAGATCGAAGGAAGTGACGAAGAACCTTCTGACATGACTAATAGCTTGGATTAGGTTTGGATAGAGGCTGTGGCCCCACAGCACACCTGAAAAGAAAATTTGATTGAAAACACGAAGGACATAATATGATGGAATGAGAGCGGTGGGTGGATTGTCCTGCAAAAGACATACTATACTCGATGGGCTGAACGGTCCTCTTTGCTGTTGTACTATCCTGTAGTTCTAGGACTCGAGGGTGGCTGAGGCCACAGTCATAGACCACTTACTGCAGAGTGCCTGACCCCGGGCTGACAGTGACACTCCAGCCACGTCAATGGGAAGGCGCCTCCTGGAGGCAGAGGGCTGTATATGACCAGCCCAAGGCAAAGCGGCTGGCCATTGAATCGTAGAATCCCTATTAGGTGGAAACAGGCCCTTCGGCCCAACAAGTCTACACCAACCCTCCGAAGAATAACCCACCCATTCCCCTACCCTATGACTCTACATTTACCCTTGGCCAAAGCACACATCCCTGGGCACTATGGGACAAATTAGCATGGCCAATCCTCCCTAACCTGCACATCCCTGGGCACTATGGGACAATTTAGCATGGCCAATCCTCCCTAACCTGCACATCCCGGGACACTATGGGACAATTTAGCATGGCCAATCCACCCTAACCTGCACATCCCTGGGCACTATGGGACAATTTAGCATGGCCAATCCACCCTAACCTGCACATCCTGGGACACTATGGGACAATTTAGCATGGCCAATCCTCCCTAACCTGCACATCCCGGGACACTATGGGACAATTTAGCATGGCCAATCCTCCCTAACCTGCACATCCCAGGACACTATGGGACAATTTAGCATTGCCAATCCTCCCTAACCTGCACATCCTAGGACACTATGGGACAATTTAGCATGGCCAATCCACCCTAACCTGCACATCCTTGGGCACTATGGGACAATTTAGCATTGCCAATCCACCCTAACCTGCACATCCTGGGACACTTATGGGACAATTTCCCATGGCCAACCATGGTATCCAGCCCCTAGATCCCGAGAATGCAGCCTCTTGTCAATTTTCCCCTAGGCAATGAAATTCTAAACCGTTGAGGACTGGCAGAACACTCAGCCCACTGTTCTGGTGATAGCTGGTCGGAGGACTTGTTAGGTTTGCTCCCACACTCAGCTGGTGCTGCACACAAGTTTAACTCCAAACCTCCTTGGCTCACAGACTCTGCGATGCTATTAATGAAGCCGAGGGTAAGGTTTGCAGAGGTTATTTGGAAACAGAAATGGAGGCGTAGTTGAGTTTCCTGCTCAGCCCTGAATAAAGACAGAGGAGGGAGTCTCACAAGGGCAGCTGTCGCTTTCCCTGACTCAATATGGCTCCAGGTCAGAGGTTAGGTCCTTATTCCAAGCAATTTGGGGTCAGAGGTACCACTAACCCTGGGATGGGAGAAGGGGAAGTTCCCACAGATTACAGACCATGGCCTCACATTACCCCCCACCCCCCTCTATCTCTGTAATTTCCCATAGCCCCTGCGAGGAACCAATTTAAACTGTCCCAAGGCAATTCACGGGAGGGATAGTGGAACATAAATTGGACCTCGGGCCAAGTGAACAGCGGCCTTCGCCTTGGGATGTGACTCTGCTCCGAGAGGGACATTCTAAGGATTGACTTAACAGGGAAAAGAGGAATGGGAAGGTTGAGGGAGGCAGCTGCAGAGCTCAGGACCCCAGGCATCTGATGGCACGCCCAACAATCGTCCAATGAAGGAAATCCAGGTCAATTTTTGTCCAACGAGTGCTCCAGTGAATAGCCTTAAGAGACACAGATCTGAGGGTTATAGGATCTGGCAGAGGTTACAGACAGAGGGAGGGATATTGGGGTTGGAGGAAGCTACAGAGATAGGGAGGCATACAGGGCTGGAGGGGGTTAGAGTTAGGGAGGGGTGTAGGGGTTGGAGGGGGTTAGAGGGTTAGGGAGGGGTGTAGGGGTTGGAGGGGGTTACAGAGATAGGGAGGGGGTGTAGACCCTCTCTGATACGCTCACACATACATTAACCACACTCTCTCTTGCACACACACACGCACATAACCCCTGATCCCCCCCACACTCACACCCACATGCACACATACACATATAAGTTTGGGGGGTGAATCTGTACTTGCAGAATTATATTTTACTTTGCTCAAAAACTGCATAAATCCATGTAAGATTCTGTAAATA
>NC_057756.1:5259736-5266358 GCF_004010195.1 Chiloscyllium plagiosum
AGAGATAGGGAGGGGTATAGGGGTTGGAGGGGGTTGCAGAGATAGGGAGGGGGTGTCGGGGCTGGAGGGGGTTACAGAGATAGGGAGGGGTGTAGGGGCTGGAGGGGGTTACAGAGATAGGGAGGGGAAGAGGCCATGGAGGTGTGTTAATGACGAGGTTGGACTGCACTGACCTGGAAACCCAGGCAGCGCCCATAGAAGCAGCCCTTGTGCATGGAATTGGACTCATGCAGGAAGTCCTCTGAGAGTCCCTTCTCCTCACCAAAGAACAGGTCACCGTGCTTGTTGGCGGTCAGCAGCCTCTGGGCAAAGTAGACAAGGGCACGGAGCTGGCAGAGGGCAGAGCAGTAGGCCTCGATCTCCATGCAGTTGTGGTTGGTCCTGAAGAAGATGCTGCGCCGGTTGGCGGAGATGTAGCGTGACTTGTGGATGATGTGCAGGATGCAGGAGCGCACCACTTTAATGAGGCTGCGGTAGCCGTTGGCCGGAGTCCGCTCGTCAAAGTCAAAGATGGGGAAGATCCCGGTGAAGCTCTGCACCAGCGGCTGGAGGTGGCGGCCGTGCTCCTGGATCTGAGAGAAGGCAGTGACAAAGCGGCGGGCTGTCTCCGTGGGGTTGAGCCTGAAGAAGCGGATGTTGTCCTCGGTGACGGAGTGCAGCAGGAGGAACATGGTCCTTACATCCATGGATGGAGTGGTCACCGTGGCTGCTAGACAGAGGAAAAGGAGGGCACGGTGATTACAAATCCACTGACCCACTCAACAGTCAGTCACACAGGGACAGCAGGAGGCCATTCGGCCCACACCTGTCAGTCCGACAGGGACAGCAGGAGGCCATTCGGCCCACACCTGTCATTCACACAGGGACAGCAGGAAGCCATTCGGCCCACACCTGTCAGTCACACAGGGACAGCAGGAGGCCATTCGGCCCCTACCTGTCAGTCCGACAGGGACAGCAGGAGGCCATTCAGCCCACACCTGTCAGTCCGACAGGGACAGCAGGAGGCCATTCGGCCCCCACCTGTCAGTCACACAGGGACAGCAGGAGGCCAATCGGCCCACACCTGTCATTCACACAGGGACAGCAGGAGGCCATTCGGCCCACACCTGTCAGTCACACAGGGACAGCAGGAGGCCATTCGGCCCCCACCTGTCAGTCACACAGGGACAGCAGGAGGCCATTCGGCCCACACCTGTCAGTCACACAGGGACAGCAGGAGGCCATTTGGCCTTCACAAGTCAGTCACACAGGGACAGCAGGAGGCCATTCGGCCCCCACCTGTCAGTCACACAGGGACAGCAGGAGGCCATTCGGCCCCCACCTGTCAGTCACACACTGACAGCAGGAGGCCATTCTGCCCTCTTGGGCCTGTCTCACAGGGCCAGGAGGAGGCCATTCTGCCCATAGAGATGGTCACAGAGGGGCAGGAGGAATCATTCAGCTCCTCAAGCCTGTGAAATAGGAGGGGGAGGAATCTCATTCTACCCCTGAACAGGAACAGGAGGGGGCCTGCTGTCCAGTTTCTTGGAACTAGATGTTCGAGACTATTCTGCCATTCGGTCAGGCCCTGGCCATTTTGTAAATTAAACCCTCTTCCCCATCCTAGCTGAATTGACCTTTTAGCGCTAATGGTGATCTACTGTACCAGCCTCAGCAGACCTTTGGAAAGGGGCAGAATTATGACAACAGGAGCAGTCCTGTGCAAAACAACATCGCCACCAACATTCATCCCACATCATCCCGTTTCAACAAATGAGGAATGCTACAGTGCCTCAAGTAGGACTCTAAGACATTGAAAAAAGAGTTTTCAACTGAATGAGTGTGGGTGAAGTGCACTTCTGGTTGTAACTCAGATCGTATATTGCTTCACAGTCACTGGAATGGGATCCTGGAACACCTTGCTAACAGCACCGCTGGAGAAACTTGCCCTTTCACAAACTTGCAGGTCTGGCCTCACTGCTGCCTTGATATCATACAAGCTGAACATTACTCATTCCCTTCAAGGGGTATGAACTGCACCCAATCCATTAAGCATATATTGACCAGCAATCCAGGGACAAAGCCATGGGGTGAGACTTGATCGCGCTTTGAACTGGGTCAGAGGCTCGCATCCCACTCCACAGAAAAGACAGCAAGATCTTCACCGACACTCGCACCCAGCAGCAGAATGCAAAACACAGCATGGGGTCAGGGCTAAGGAAGATTCACATTGTGGGAGAGGTCAGGGATAGGGGAGAGGAGTACTGAGGTAGTGCCACACAGTGGGATGTGTCAGGGTTAAGGGAATGGCGTACTGAGGTAGTGCCACACAGTGGGATGTGTCAGGGTTAGGGGAATCAGGTTCTGAGCGAGTGCAGTCCTGAAAGAGTGCTACTCAATGGGAGGGGTCAGGAGTGAGGGAAGGCCCTGATGAGGGAGTGCTGCACTTTTGTAGGTGTTGTCTGTCAGATGAGACACTAAGACAAGGCCTCTCTGTATTCCCAAGTGGGTGTTAAAAATGTCATGGTGTTACTGGCAGAACAGCAGGGGAGTTTTCCCTGGAGTCCTGAGGTCAATATTTATCTCCCAACCAAAATCACGAAAACAGACTCTCTTCTCCTGATCACCTGATGCTTGTGGGAGCTTGCTGTGCACCAAGTGTTTGCCACATTCCCTGCATTACTACGGAAACGGTACTTTAGAAAGCGCTCAATTGGCTAGAGAGTGTAGCCTCAGACTCAAAGGCAAAGAGCAAGCTCTTTGAAGTGTACAACTCCAGACAAAACTTCTTTGCTGCCTCCTTCCAAGTCTTGCTCCCCCTGTTTATTAAAGACTCGTTAACATTGTAATTGCAGTGCATTTACTAATTAAGGTTCTGGCTGAATAATTATCGTGATTTATGGCTATCCCAAGGCAGCTGCAGAACCAATAATGAGGGAACTTGGGACCAACTAAACCTATTTACTGTGAATTAAACGGCGTCTCGAAACACAGACTGGGATCAGAAACATCGAAAACAAGGAACAGCAGTCGGCCGTTGGGCCCTTCAAGCCTGCTCCACCATTTAATATGACCATGCTGATCATCCAACTCTGCACCCTGCACCCACATTCACCCCATCTCCTTCGATACCTTTCCACCTAAGAACTACAGAGGATCCTCGATTATCTGAAGGATACGGCTGGGGAGTATTTTGTTCGGTTAATCAAAGTCTGGATAATCGAATACCGGATAACATAGTTTAGCCAGGCATCGGGACCTTGCAATCTTGCCGGATAATCCGATACTCGGATAATCGAGGTTCCTCTGTATATTGAACTCCTTCTTCAAATTATTCTACATTTTGGCATTAACACAGTCCTCATTTTTGAACACAGTCCTCATTGATCCAGTCTCGCTTCCTACGTCAGTCCTGCCATCCCAGGAAACAGCGTCGAGAGTGTGGTGCTGGAAAAGCACAGTATCCGAGAAGCAGCAGAATCGACGTTTTCGGGCAGAAGCCCTTCACCAGGGAGGGGTCAGGGTCGAGGGAGGGCCATGACAAGGGAGTGCTGCCTGACCTGCTGTGCTTTTCCAGCACCGCACTCTCGACTCTGATCGCCAGCATCTGCAGTCCTCACTTTCTCCTAATCCATCCCAGGAAACAGTCTGGTAAACTTTCCCTGTACTTCCTCCACAGCCAGAACATCTTCCTCAGATAAGGAGGCCAAAACTGTGCGCACAAAACCCCAGGCGTGGCCTCACCACTGGCCCCGTCCAATTGCAGCAAGATGTCTCTGTCCTTGGATCCTCTCGCTATGAAGGACAACATACCCTTTTGCCTCGCTGCACCTTTCCCAATATATTGCCAATATATTGCTTTGGCTCCCAGAGTGGATAAGCTCACATTTATCCACATCTGCCATGCATTTGCCCACTCACTCAGCGTGTCCAAAGCACACTGCAGCACCTCTGCATCCTCCTCACAGTTCACCCTCCTACCCAACGTTTTGTGTCATGACTCCTCAGATACTGAAGCAGTCCATGTCCAAATGCAGCGAGAGCTGGCCAATATCCTGGATCGGGCTGACAAGTGGCAAGTAACATTCACATCACAAAAGGGCCAGGCAGTGACAGCATGGTGGCTCAGTGGTTAGCACTGCTGCCTCATAGCGCCAGGGACCTGGGTTCGATTCCAGTCTCGGGTGACTGTCTGTGTGGAGTTTGCACATTCTCCCAGTGTCTGCTTGGGTTACCTCTGGTTTCCTCCCACAATCGAAAGATGTGCAGGTTAGGGTGTATTGGCCATGCTAAATTGTCCCATAGTGCCCAGGGATGTGCAGGTTAGGGTGGATTGGCCATGCTAAATTGTCCCATAGTGCCCAGGGATGTGCAGGTTAGGGTGGATTGGCTAGGCTAAATTGTTCAGGGATTAGATGCATTAGTCAGGGGTAAATGTAGTGTAATAGGGGAGGGTAATGGGTCTGGGTGGGTACTCTGTGGAGCGTTAGTGTGGCCTAATTCCACACTCTAGGAATTCTATGATTTTGTTTCCAACAAGAGAATATCTAACCAATGCCGTTTGACATTCACTGGCATTACCATCACTGAACCCCCCAGTGTCAACATTGACCAGAGACTGACTTGGATGGAGCCAAATACACACAGCGGCTACAACACTGGGTGGGAGGCTAAGATATCAACGGAGTGTAACTAAACTTCTGACTAAACTGTATCCATGGCAAAGCAGCACATTTGATTGGCACCACACTCACCACCACCAACATAGACTCCCTCCACCACCGATACTGGGTAGAGGCAGTGCAGACCATCGACAATGATGCACTGCAGCAAGCCCACCAAGGTTCTTTCAGCAGCATCTTTCAAATCTACCGCCTGGAACAACAAGGGAAGCAGGTAGATAGGAACACCACCAAACCACACACCATCCTGACTTGGAACGACATCACCTTTCCTTTCACAGTCCTGGGGTCAAAACTGTTCAACTCCTTCCACAAACCACCGTGGGTCGACTATAGCACGTAGGGAGCGGGGTCCACCTACAGCACGTAGGGAGCGGTGGTGCAAGGACAGCTCACTGCCATCTTCTCAAGGGGCATCTCGGGATGGACATTGTGCCCGTAACCCAGGAACGACTGAAAACAAAAATAATTAAATTCAGGAGATATCAGGACTGGTGGGCTAAAGCCTGGTTGATTGATATTAAGAGCATCTCAAAGGAGGAGAGTGAGGCAGAGATTTAGGAAGGGAATTCCTGAATCTTGGAAGAAGTTCCAGGGATGGATGGATAGGTGTTGGTGTGTGTGTGTTTGTGTGCGTGTGCCTGGTGAGGCTAACAGAGTGGGACTTATAAACAAGGGCTAAATTCACATGTTCCCGGACAGGGAGTGCAGACCAAACGTGCGGAGGACTTTAACGTGAGTGAAGTTGCGGCCAATAGAGTTTTGCTTGGGCTGAGGCAGGACACCAAACAGGAGCTGAGCCCTGAGAGGGGTGGAATTGTCCAGGTCAGTGATAGCTGAGACGCACTGAAAACCTTCAGCAGGAGGTGCAACTTTATGCTGTACACCGCATGAATGGCTCCTTTGTAGTCAGTGGTAAGGTAGTGGTGAGGGTGGACTGGACTGTGAAAGTGGAGGAGCAGAGGGTCCATCATTTGGCTGCCATTGTCACGCAGTTGCTCATGAAGGGAGGCTCCTGAGACACTGTTGAGTAGCAAGCCAGTAAACAAGGAACAAGAGCTGTGACTGTACTCGTGACTAATTCATGTTCTGACTCAGCTCCGTGGGTGGACGAAGAGGGAGTGACAGCGGCAGTGAAAGCAATGTGATAGCTGGTGTCACATCTCCCCACGCGGATTCCTTTCTTCCCTACTGTCGGCTGTGAAGCAAACGCCAATGGATTGCCTCAGCCTTTGCTGCCTGATCACACGCCTGCCAAGCACCTTTGGACCGGTCTCCACGTAGAAGGGGTGTTAAAGTGATGTAATTTTGTTGTCCTCGATATCCATCATTGACCTGCAAACTCAACATAAACAAACAGGAGGAGGAGGTCACACAGCCCCTTGCCTACCCCTGGAGCTTTCTGTACTTTTCAATAATCAGCACAAAAGGTCAAATGGTCCACTTCGGTTCCTATTCCACACACATATACAGTGTCAAAGCAGTAAACACAGTCGTCAGCTCTCAGCGATGCCCCGTACAAGATTTCTTCGCTCGTGAACACCTTTACAATAAAGGCTAACACACTGTTTGACTTTTCAGTCGCTCGCTTTAGCTGCAACTCTTCTGTACTCCCAAGTCTCTCTGAACAGTGACATTCTGAAGTCGGCGTGCTGCCACAGTGAATCACCTCACACTTTTATATACACCGTTTGGCACTTCCTAGCACCCAATGCGCCCCCCTCATGCCCTTTTCAGATTCCTCGTGTCCTCATAGAACACCAAGCACAGCTACGTCAGAATCCCACTAATTGACTACAGTTCAGCCTTCAACACTATTATCCCCCTGAGACTGATTACTAAACTTGGTGATCTCGGACTAAGCCCCATTCTCTGCAACTGGATCCTCAGTTTCCTGACCCACAGGCCACAATCAGCGAAGATTGGGCACAATATTTCACCCTCACTAACACTCAACACTG
>NC_057756.1:5266858-5272650 GCF_004010195.1 Chiloscyllium plagiosum
TGTATAACACTGGGGTACAGTACTGGTGGGCACGGGTCTGTTACTGTGTAACACTGGGGTACAGTACAGGTGGGGACGGGTCTGTCACTGTGTAACACTGGGGTACAGTATAGGTGGGGACAGGTCTGTCACTGTAACAGGGGTACAGTGCTGGTGGGGGCAGGTCTGTCACTGTACAACACTGGGGTACAGTACTGGTGGGGGCAGGTCTGTCCCTGTGTAACACTGGGGTACAGTACTGGTGGGGGCAGGTCTGTCCCTGTGTAACACTGGGGTACAGTACTGGTGGGGACAGGTCTGTCCCTGTGTAACACTGGGGTACAGCACTGGTGGGGGCAGTTCTGTCACTGTGTAACACTGGGGTACAGTACTGGTGGGGACAGGTCTGTCACTGTATAACACTGGGGTACAGTACCTACACCAGCAACAATCCCAGCACACACAAACGAAGCTGTATCAGAACACTATTCCAACCAGCCATCCACACTGCAGCACAGACGAACTTCGGAAAACAGAGGAGAACCACCTATAGGACATATTCAAGAAGAACGGATACTCAAAAAAAATACAGTGCGCAGATTCCTCAAGAACAAACCACTACAAACAGACCAGACACAGCCAGAAACCTTAACCACCTTACCATACATCAAAGAAGTTTCAGAAATGACAGCCAGACTACTAAGCCCCCTCAGAATCCGAGTCGCACACAAACCCACCAACACTCTCAAACAAAAACTAACAAACTTAAAAGACCCAGTACATCCCATGGACAACACCAACGTCATCGACAAAAATTCCATGCAAGAACTGCCACAAACACTACGTAGGACAAACAGGAAGAAAGTTAGCCAGCAGGATACACGAACACCAGCTAGCCACAAAAAGACATGACCCTCTCTCACCCAGTACATCCCATGGACAAAACCAACGTCATCGACAAAATTCCATGCAAGAACTGCCACAAACACTCCGTAGGACAAACAGGAAGAAAGTTAGCCAGCAGGATACTCGAACACCAGCCAGCCACAAAAAGACACGACCCTCTCTCCCTCGTAGCCCTCCACCCGCATGAAAAAAACCACCATTTTGACTGGGACAACACATCTATCCTGGGACAGGCTAAGCAAAGGCACGCCAGAGAATTCCTCGAGGCCTGGCACTCCAACCACAACACCATAAACAAACACCTAGATCTAGATACCAGCTCTCAACCCCTCAGAAAACGAACAGGAAATGACATCACCACAAACCCCAGGAACCCCATCCAGGACAAACATATAAACAGAAAGCAGGGGAGAACAGCTTCGCTTCACTTGGAGGTCGCCTCTGATGATGTTACCCAGCCAGGTAATGAAACGTCTGGGCATCAATCCTACAGCTCAGCGAGCAAAGCTCAACCTGAGCGACAAACCTTCCAAAAAAGGTCTGTCACTATATGTCACTGGGATACAGTACCGTCACTGTATGACACAGGGGTACAGTACTGGTGGGGGTAGGTCTGTCACTGAGTAACACTGGGGTACAGTACAGATGGGGACATGTCTGTCACTGTATAACACTGGGGCACAGTACTTGTGGGAACAGGTCTGTCACTGTGTAACTCTGGGGCACAGTACTGGTGGGGACAGGTCTGTCACTGTATAACACTGGGGTACAGTACAGGTGGGGACAGGTCTGTCACTGTGTAACACTGGGGTACAGTACAGGTGGGGACAGGTCTGTCTCTGTGTAACATTGGGATACACAGTGCCTGGTTTGTGTCACCTTGTTTAATTCTGCTTTAGTCTATCTAAGATTTATCTGCCTGTCTTCCCGCTCCCTTTTGTCCTCGGTGTCACTCTCTTCCCCCTTGTCACTGTAACCTCTCCTGTTTTCTTGTTTGTGCACCACCCTCCTCCTCCTCTTGCCTCTGTGCTCTCCCTCTCTGTCCCCTCTGCCTCGGCCTTCCCTCGCCTTCTGTTCCCCCCTCTGTGTTGCTGTTGTGGCTCCGGGGGTGAGGAGACCTCCTGCTGTTTCCCACATGCCGTCCTCCTGTGGCTGACAAATTGGTCTTTCTCCGTAGTGAACAACACGTCGAGGAAACCCAACACAAGAGAGAAACTTCTCCAATCTCCCAGTGAGCAATCTGGTGTCAGTGTGACCACCACACAGAATCCTTGTGGAGACAGAGCCCCACCTTCCCATTGAGAATGCCCTTCATCGTGTTGTGTGGCATTTATCACTGTGCTAAATAGGACAGATGTGGAACAGACCTTATCTCAATACCGGGTGTACATGCGGTGCTGGGTGCCAACAGCAGCAGAAGTGTACTCCAGCACAATCTGTAACCTCATGGCCTGGCGTATCCCCCACTCAACCATTCCCATCTCGCCAGGGGATCAACGCAGGGTCAATGCAGAGTGCAGGAGGGCATGCCAGAGCAGCAACTGGGCACACCTGAAGTTCAGGTGCCAACCTGGTGAAGCTGCCAGACAGCAGAAGCAGCAAGTGATGGGCAGAGCTGAGTGATTCCCCCAACTAACGGATCCGATCGAAGCTCTGCAGTCCTGCCATATCCAGTCAGTAATGGTGGGGGGGGGAGTGGAGAATTCCACAGCTGGCTGGAGGAGGAGGGTCCACAGACATCCCCATCCTCCCTGAAGGAAGAGCCCAGCCCACCGGGGAGAAAGATAAGGCTGAAGCTCCCGCAGCAATCTTCAGCCCAAAGTGTCGAGTGGATGATCCATCTCGGCCTCCTCCAGTGGGCCCCAGCATCACAGAGACCAGGCTTCACATTCACTCCACGTGATATCGAGAAACGGGTGGAGATACTGGACACTGGGAAGGCTACGGGCCCTGACAACACCCCGGCTGTAGTACTGAAGACCTGGGCTCCTGAACTTGCTGCCCTGGCCAAGCTGTTCCAGTTCAGTTCCAACCCTGGCATCCAACCGGCAGAGTGGAAAATTGCCCGGGTATGTCGTGTACATGAAAAGCAGGGCAAATCCGACCCGGCCAATTACCCCCCCACCATCAGTCTACACTCGGTCATCAGTGAAGTGATGGAAGGTGACATTAACAGTGCTATCAAACAGCACCCGCTCAGCAATAACCTGCTCAGTGACGCCCAGTTTGGGGTCCCCCAGGGTCACTCAGCTCCTGACCTCATTACAGCCTTGGCTCAAACATGGACAAAAGAGCGGAATTCCAGAGGGGAGGGGAGAGGGACAGCCCTTGGCATCAAGGCTGCATTCGGCCGAGAGTGGCATCACAGAGCCCTGGCCAAACTGGGATCAATGGGTATCAGGGGCACACTCTCTGCTGGTTGGAGTTATACCTGACGCACAGAGGGAGGTGGTCGGTGGAGGGTCAGTCACCTCAGCTTCAGGCCATCTCTGCAGGAGCTCCTCAGGGGAGTGTCCCAGGCCCAACCATCTCCAACTGCTTCATCAAAGACCTTCCCTCCATCATAAGGTCAGAGGTGGGGATGTTGGCTGAGGATTGCCCAGCGTTCAGCCCCATTCACGATGACTCAGGCACTGAAGCAGTCTGGGTCCAAATGCAACAAGATCTGGGCACTCTCCAGGCTTGGGCTGACAGGTGGCAGGTGGCAGTCTCACCACACAAAGGCCAGGCTGTGACTGTCACCAACAAGACACAATCTATACCTGCTGCCCTTGTCCTTGTCGATGGGCACGTGTATTGCAGTTCCTTCAGTGTTGCTCAGTCCAAATCCTGGGATTCCCTCCCCAATAGCATTGGGGGTGTACCTCCCACTCGAGGTCTGTCGTGGTTGAGGAAGGCAGCTCCCCACCACCTCCTTCAGGGGCCACTCATGACTGGCAGCAAATGCTGGGCCCAGCCAGTGATGCCAATGTCCAACAGCGGCATTTCAAGAAAGTGGCATGGGTTTGCAAGGAGCAGTGGTCAATTTCTGCCAAGTGTTTTGTAGATGGGTACCCACTGCTGCTACTGAGCGTCGGTGTCGGAGGGAGGGGATGTTTGTGGGTGTGAGGCCAATCAAGCGGGGGCCTGCTTTGTCCCTGGATGGTGTTGAGCTTCTCGAGTGTTGATGAAGCTGCCCCCATCCAGGGGCAAGTGGGGAGTATTCCCTCACCCTCCTGACTTGTGCCTTGTCGGTGGTGAGACAGGAGGTGAGTGACTCGTTGCCGGATTCCCAGCCTTTGACCTGCTCTTGTAGCTGCTGGGGTGAGTCCAGTCTCTGATCAATGGTAGCGCCCAGGATGTTGTTGGTGGAGGATTCAGTGATGGTAACAGCATTGGGGTGACAGACCGGGAGGGCTGTTGGGTCTGCAGGGGTTGACAGAGACATGGAGGTTGTGGAAGGATTTGAAAGCCAGTTTGAAAATCTTAAAATGAGGTGCTTGCTTAAGTCAGAATCAATGCCAAGAGGACTGAGCGAGGCTGGTGGTGGTGGACAGGATTTAGTGGGACTTTGTGTGGACACAGCAGAGGTTTTAATGAGTTTGATGACTTTTCTCTCTGTAAACATTCTCCCTCTGTGTCTCTCCAACTCCCTCTCCCCTTCTCTGTCTCTCATGCATCCTTGATCCAAGTCTCTCACCCTCATTTGCAGTCACACGTGCCCACTGTCACACAGACACACGTGCTCACTCCTTGTCGCCACAACACACGCGTAATCACAGCGACACCGGCACTCTCATCTCCACATCCTTTCTTCACTTTCACCATCCCTTTCTCTCACTCAGTCACAGACATGCTGTCAGGCTGTCTCTGGTGGAGGGTCGTGTGTGCCCTCGGTCCCTCACACACAGTGCCACATGTGCAGGCTATCACTCCCATACAGGGCAGTCACGGGTGCAAGTTGTTCACGTTGCAGGATTGATCAGCCAGAGGCTGAGACTCTTGAATTCCGAGTCACTAGTCAGCTCTCTCCAAGGCAATCAGCGTTCAAGTCGTGTCGTACATCTGAAATAAAAAGCCCCAGCTTGTGCTGGTGACTGTCAGCCTTGGCAAATAGTCTGGTAAACCCTTCCAGTTAGCTCACATCCTTCAGAGCAAAATGTGTGTGAGTTGGCCATGTGTGTGTCACGTCACTGTGCTCGGTGGCGGAGCTGTGTTGAGCAAGGTGGGTGGCTGTCACCATCTCAGTGTGTAGCGGGGTGAATGGTAACTCTGTTGAAACTTTATTGCTGGAACAGCACAGCAGGTCAGGCAGCATCCAGGGAACAGGAGATTCGACGTTTCGGGCACAGGCCCGAAGAAGGGCCTGTGCCCGAAACGTCGAATCTCCTGTTCCCTGGATGCTGCCTGACCTGCTGTGCTGTTCCAGCAATAAAGTTTCAACTTTGATCTCCAGCATCTGCAGACCTCACTTTCTCCCTGAATGGTAACTCTACCGCCTGGGCTCCCGTGGGCTGTTTTTAGACACAGAGTAAAGCTCCCTCTACACTGTCCCCCATCAAACACTCTCAGGGCAGGGACAGCACGGGGTTAGATACAGTGTAAAGCTCCCTCTACACTGTTCTCCATCAAACACTCCCAGGGACAGGGACAACACGGGGTTAGATACAGAGTAAAGCTCCCTCTACACTGTCCCCCCATCAAACACTCCCAGGACAGGGACAGCACAGGGTAAGATACAGAGTAAAGCTCCATCTACACTGTCTCCCATCAAACATTCCCAGGACAGGGACAGCACGGGGTTAGATACAGAGTAAAGCTCCCTCTACACTGTCCCCCATCAAACACTCCCAGGACACAGGGACAGCACAGGGGGACATACAGAGTAAAGCTCCCTCTACACTGTCCCACCATCAAACACTCCCAGG
>NC_057756.1:5273308-5276862 GCF_004010195.1 Chiloscyllium plagiosum
GGCTGTACAGGTCATTGGTTAGGCCACTGTTGGAATATTGCGTGCAATTCTGGTCTCCTTCCTATCGGAAAGATGTTGTGAAACTTGAAAGGATTCAGAAAAGATTTACAAGGATGTTGCCAAGGTCGGAGGGTTTGAGCTGCAGGGAGAGGCTGAACAGGCTGGGGCTGTTTTCCCTGGACCTTGGAGACTGAGGGGTGACCTTAAACAGGCAGCACGATGGCTCAGTGGTTAGCACTGCTGCCTCACAGCGTCAGAGACATGGATTCAACTCCTGCCTCGGGCAACTGTCTGGTTGGAGTTTGCACAATCTCCCCGTGTCTGCGTGGGTTTCCTCTGGGTGCTCCGGTTTCCTCCCACAGTCCAAAGATGTGCAGGTTAGGGTGAATTGGCCATGCTAAATTGCCTGCAGTGTTAGGTGAAGGGGTAAATGTGCGGGAATGGGTCTGGGTGGGTTACTCTTCGGTGGGTCAGTGTGGGCTTGTTAGGCCGAGGGGCCTGTTTCCACACTGTAAGTAATCTAATCTAATCTTAAAGAGGTTTATAAAACCACGAGGGGCATGAATAGGGTGAGTTTGTGGGTGAGTCCAGAACTAGAGGGGCATAGGTTTAGGGCGAGAGAGGAAAGATATAAAAGGGACCTAATGTGTAACTTTTTCCACACAGAGGGTGGTACGTGTATGGAATGAGCTGCCAGAGGAAGTGGTGGAGGCTGGTACAATTACAGCATTTAAAAGGCATCTGGATGGGTATATGAATGGGAAGGGTTTGGAGGGATATGGGCCGGGTGCTAGCAGGTGGGACTAGGTTGGGTTGGGATATCTGGTCGGCACGGACGGGTTGGACCGAAGGGTCTGTTTCTGTGCTGTACATCTCTATAACTGAGACAGCACAGGGTTCGGGGAAGAGTAAAGCTCTCCTGTGTGTAATACCTGGCATTGTTTGGATTCTGCTGTCCTGTGGGGCACTGATAAAGTTGCAGTCATCGATAGTCTCCATACTGTTTCACTTGGTCAGCCGTGGTAGTGTGCTGGGGATCAATCTATAGAACAAGGCTCCCTCAGGAGGCAGCGGATACAGTTGACATCAATCCCTTCAAATGGGATTGCTCTCGGGTCACTCCCTGAGGACGCAGTGTCTGCTGGCTGTGGTGGAGCAGCTCGCTTTTCACAGCCCCAGAGAGGCTTCCCCTCCTCTCCCAATCCTGATGGATTGAAATGGATTCACCAACAGCTACCTGGGTCAGAGGTCAGTCAAGATGGCTCTGTTGTCTTCTCTTGGGTACCAGTGTTTGCCTGCAATAGTGGTAGACTCGCCAACTTTCAGGGCATTTAAATGGTCATCGGATAGGCATATGGATAAAATGGATAGATCGGCCTCAGATTGGTTCCACAGGATGGCGCAACGTCGAGGGTTGAAGGGCCTGTACTGCGCTGGGATGTTCCATGTTGTTCAAGCACCTCATTCAGAGCAGTGCTGTGCTGGCTTGTTGGAGGGGATTTGTCTTCTGTTGGGAGGGCAGGTGGTCTGTGTGGACCTGCTGTCGCCCCCTTCAGCTGCTGGAAGTGTGGGGGACGTCCCGACAGCTTCTGTGGCGAGAGCTGAGGGAGTTCTCCCCTGGCCTACCACGGCGACTGTTGATAGGCGGGGTTTGGGAGGGGGGTCTCTGGGACTTGCCGTGGGTGGAGAGATGAATGAAAACGATCAGTATAATTGGTGTATGAGTGACTCTGGGCAGTCTCGGGCCTTCCCCCCCCTGCTGCCAGCTCTTGGCTCTCTATCTTCCTTCCGCTGTTTGTGAGCAGTGGGTTACAGACTGTTCTCAACCAGCTCACACCAGCGAAACGCAAAAACAACGCTCGCGGGTACCGTTCCGTGTTTGGGCAGTACCTGCCGAACAGTCCCGAGTGCACCAATGGCCGCACCAATTGAAGTTGATCAGTGTCTGTCTTGCAGATTGACAGAAGTGGATTCGGGTGGTTTATTCAGCAGCTCAGTGGGTTGCTGTGGGATTGGCCTCCTGTGGTTGGGTGCGTCCTGTACACTGTCTGGAAGTGACACACATTCACCCGTTGGAAACTGTTCTCTGCAGACAGAAGCAATGTGTTTGTCTCTCGGTTCTCGTGTTCCCCTTGGCTGTCTCCATGGCAATCTGAGCCCATCTGCCAACCAGGGCATGACCCTTCCTCCTGTGCTGGTGGGCAATTGTGGTACTCTTGTCAACTTTGGATATGGGGCAGCTTTGTTCCTCATGGGTGCAAGACACTAGAGTGGCAGGAGACTTAGAGCACTTGGTAAGGTGCCACACAGAAAGGTTAATGTGCCACGTACAATCACGTGGGGTTCAGGGTAATTTGGGTGGATGGATGGTTGGCTAACCAACAGAGAGTTGGGATAAATGGATCTTTTTGTGGTTGGCAAGGTGTGACTACCAGAGCACCACAGGGTTCAGTCCTCAGACCCCAACGGTTGGATTTGAATTGAGGCACAGTGGAAAGCTTTGTCTTGTGAGCAATCCAGGCAGAGCACAGAGTTAATGAGCATAGATAGTAAATAATAGGGAAACAGCAGCAAACACAAAAACACAGGGACAGGTGAATGTTACCTCACACTTTTATACACACCGTTTGGCATTTCCTGACACCCAATGCGCCCCCCCACATGCCCTTTCCAGATTCCTCGTGTCCTCATAGAACACCAACAACAGCTACGTCAGAATCCCACTAATTGACTACAGTTCAGCCTTCAACACTATCTTCCCTCGAGACTGATTACTAAACTTAGTGATCTCGGACTAAGCCCCACTCTCTGCGAAAGGGCTATGGGGCGATTTGGAACTTAGTGCCTGAGAAGTAGAGGCTGAAGCTCCGACTAAACTGTACGTCACTGTGCACTAAAACTTAACCCCTGCCACTCTCCCCACATCTTCCTGTCAATGATTTCAAATTCATACTCCCTCTCTCTCTGGTTATCAGCATCTCTGCTAAGAGGGGAGCAGGTCCTTCCTATCCACTCTTATCTCAGCCGCCCATTAGTTTACAAACCTCGATGGGCCGAACAGCCTGCAGGGATTCTATGTCAGAGCTCAGGCTCCTCGTTTCGAAAGGAGCTGGGCCTGGGTGAAAGGAACAGAGTATAATCCATCCAAGTCTACTGATGCTGCAGGAGAAATTGAATTGAATTGAATTTATTTATTGTCACGTGTCCCGAGACACAGTGGAAAGCTTTGTCTTGTGAGCAATACAGGTAGATCACCGAGTTAAGGAGCATCGATAGTAAATAATAGGTAAACAGCGGCAAAAACGAAAACACAGGGGCAGGTGAATGTTAAGAGTTTGTGAGTCCGTTCAGTATTCTAACAACAAGTGGGTAGAAACTGTTTTGAAACCGGCTGGTGTGTGTGTTCAGGTTTCTGTACCTTCTCCCCGATGGTAGAGGTTGTAGAAAAACATTACCAGGGTGGGATGGAGCTTTGAGAATGCCGGCGGCCTTTCCCTGACAGTGGGCCTGGTAGATGGATCCTATAGATGGGAGGTTGGCCTTTGTGATCGTCC
>NC_057756.1:5278909-5280570 GCF_004010195.1 Chiloscyllium plagiosum
GGCCAATCCACCCTAACCTGCACATCCCTGGGCACTATGGGATAATTTAGCACGGCCAATCCACCCTAACCTGCACATCCCTGGGCACTATGGGACAATTTAGCATGGCCAATCCACCCTAACCTGCACATCCCTGGGCACTATGGGATAATTTAGCACGGCCAATCCACCCTAACCTACACATCTTTGGACTGTGGGAGGAAACGAGGAAACCCACGCAGACCCAGGGGGAATGTGCAGACTCCACCCAGACAGTCGCCCTGAGGTTGGAATCGAACCCGGGTCCCTGGTGCTGTGAGGCAGCAGTGCTAACCCTCTGAGCCACCGTGCAAACTGAGGTGACTGCTCGCCTAGGCCGGACTGCTCCGTGAGTTGTCCTGCAGGGAGTGAGTGCTGGTCAGAAACCAGCCGGTGGCTGCCACTTTGTGCGGTCGGCTGGTCCCCTGCTGTGGGGCAAGAGAAAACCCCGGGTTGCTGCTGCGGTTTGGGGTCTCCCGCTCCGTCAGGGGGTGCAGCGATAACTTACATCACACCCTCTGTGATGGCACGCGGTTCCTATCCGGAGACCGGTGCCAGGAGCCGCCTGTCCTCTCCCTGGGAACTGATGACCGTCTGGGGGCACCGGTCAGTTCATCCCACCCAGCCCAGAGCTCCAGGCACCTCTGTTTGCAACTCTGGCCAGGATTCCTCAGCCGGGCGAAGATGGACACAGTCATTCACACCGATCCAACTGGCAAAACCAAGGGACTCATTGTTGACTTTTGGCGGCATGTTACTGGTCAGGGAAGCGCTGCTCAGGAACAGGTCGAGCGCGGTGTGCGATGGCCAAGGAAGGAGAGAGCTAGGGTTAGGAGTGGGCCGGATAACAACAGCACAGTTGGCTGGTCTGGTTCACCAGTCGTACAAAGCCCAGTGTAGGGTGTGAGGTACTGGCCCTGATGCCACAGCGGGAGGTGGGGGGACAGCTCAGACGGGTGGTGAGCACCTGGACAGACTGAGCCCTGTCCGTCCAGAAAGCCACATCCCTCCTCGTGCCGGTTTGCCCTCCCTGGTGGAGGGGCCCCTCTGTGAAGGGGTGCCCTCCCCATCGTCCTGAGGGGGATGTGGGGTAGAGAGTACAGCCTATGGCAGGCCCGCGCCATGAGTCAGGTTGCCGGGTGTCGGGTTTGTGGCGTGGTGGAAACTCGGTATCACGTTGAGGTTGCGCGTTGGCGTTTGCGAGGTCGCACTTCACCCCCCCGCACCCCTCCCACACTGCTCCTGATCTCCAGGTACCCAGTGCAGGGGGAGGGGAGGGGCAGGCCAGTCTCTGGGCCTTCTCAAGGCTCCGCTCCTGGGCACAGCCAAGTCGGCCACTCACTGGCCCAAGAGGGGCCCGTCCTCGCTGACTGCCTGGCCCTCTTCCACGGTGACTGCCGCGCTCGCCGTGCCCCGGAGCGGGAGCGCGGTCAAAGCTCTCTGAGACCGCTGGGCGCTGCGGGGGCTGAGGTGAATCACCGGCCCAGGAAACGGTTATTTTAATTTAGAAAGTTTCTGTTTTGTTCTGTAAGTTTCTGTTTGAGTGTCAGTTTGTATATGATTTTCACACTGCACCCCAGCATCAGCTGCTTTACTATTACAAACAGAAGAGAGTCAAGGGAGCTTTACTCTGTATCTAACCC
>NC_057756.1:5281084-5289499 GCF_004010195.1 Chiloscyllium plagiosum
TTGATGGGGGGACTGTGTAGAGGGAGCTTTACTCTGTATCTAACCCCGTGCTGTCCCTGTCCTGGGAGTGTTTGATGGGGGGACAGTGTAGAGGGAGCTTTACTCTGTATCTAACCCCGTGCTGTCCTGTCCCTGGGAGTGTTTGATGGGGGACAGTGTAGAGGGAGCTTTACTCTGTATCTAACCCCGTGCTGTCCCCGTCCTGGGAGTGTTTGATGGGGAGACAGTGTAGAGGGAGCTTTACCCTTCTGGTTTGAGGAGTAGAAAGTATGACAGTCAAAACTTGCAGAGCTCGGTGTGGGAATCAGTTGCAATGAAAAACCAAGACATTTGCAAAAGGATTTGTTTTGTGGTGGGAAATGGGCCAAACTTGCTTTGGTGAAGTTGGATACATTAGTCGGTGGAATCATGTGGCCACTTCTCATCCATAAGAACCGAAGTTCAGTATTGTGTGGTGCAGAGGGATCTGGGCAATCCCTGGTATGGATCACAGGAATCTCGGAGGCCGGTACAGCAGGTCTTTTAGGAAGGCAGGAATTGCCGAAAGAATGCAGCGTACAAGTCACCAAGTGATGTTCCGACTGGTTCCGACTGGATGAGGCATTAGAGAGAGCTTACCTGGAGTAGCGCCTGCAGCTTTGCTCCCTTGATTTGAGCAGGGTTGTAGTGGGTGCACTCAGAAGAGTTTCACAAGATTGAATCCAGAGGTGGGTGTTAGGAAGAACGATCGGGGGGGGGGGGGCGGTCACACTTGGGTCTATCCAGTGCTCAAGGGGAAGAAGCTGCCTGTCTGCAATGGGTGGTGAGTCTGTGGTCTTCCCTATCCCTCAGCGCAGTGGGGGCTGGGACCTGGAGTAAGATCCAGGAGGTTGGCCGCTTTTTCATTGGTAACTGGTTGAACGAGTCGGGAAGTTGGGTTGAGGAGGAGGAGATCAGCCATGATTGTGTTAAACGGTGGGGCACGGTCAAGGGGCCGAAGAGCCTACTCCTTCTAGTTTGTATACCCCTTCCGACAATCTTCTTGGTTTCTGTTGTACACCCCCCCCCCGCCCTCTGCCCACCTGTTGGTGGGAACGGGCAGCTTTCGCATTGTGACACTTGCACACCGTCTCCCCGGTGGTTCCAGCCGGTCCTGGGTAAAACTACGAGGGCGAGGGGCGCAGGCTGAGCTCGGATGCGGTCGGGTCTGCAAGATCGAGGGGTTTTCGAAACAAGGAGTTGGCGATTACTGAAGGACTCAACAGCATTTGGTTGGGATGAAGTGTTTTCTCTTGGGAGAAAGAATCCGGAATCAGGATGGGCTGGGTGGAGGGGGTGGTCTTGTTGAACCTTGGTGGCTGAGCCAAACAGTTCAAGGGTCATGAACCGAAACCTTTCATCTCGCTGTTGAAAATCCGCCAGAAAAGCTCTGGTCCCTCCCAAGACTGAAAAGGGTGACAGTTTTGTCTTTACATTGTGTGAGGGATAGGGTCAAAGATCGATGAATGGCAGTGCCCAGATCCGACTCAACGGGCTGAATGGCCTCCTGTTGTCTCTGGAGTAGACTCAGGGCACTGAATGGGCCTCTCACTAATGCTTGTGTGACTGCGGGACCCTGTCCAACAGGACTGGGAGGGCTGAATGGCCTCCTGTTGCAGTGTAATGCATTGGAGGGGACTGAAAGGTGATTTCCTGTTTCTGTGTAACACTGACGTCTTCCTGGTATTGACCTAAGCTCAGGGAATAGAGAGGCTGCGAACTGGTGGTGGGGGTGGGGTCAGGGGTCGGGGGGCGCGTTGGCGAGTGGGAGTGGGTGACCTGTGACTGACTCTCTCTCTCTCTCTCTCTCTCTCTCTCTCTCTCTCTCTCTGCTGTCTGGTGCGAGGGACGAAGACCACCTTACGATGAGGGATGAAGCCCACCAGGAAACCGCCCACCACCAGCACTGCCGGCGGCGTCCCTCCCTCTGGCACCACCGCCACACCCACCGGTGGCCGGTATAGGGGCATGAAGCGCAGGAACGGAGAGCAGGCGGCGGAGTCGGCGGGCACCGCGGCTAGGAGAGCGGGGCAGGGCCGGAGCAGGGGCGCCGACGCCCAGGCTGCTGAAGGAGGGGGGGATGGCCCTGCCCGGGCAGAGGGCCGAGCACCTGGAGAGCCCGCCCGTGCTGAGGGGTCAACCTCCAGCCGCAAGACTGCCACCTTCAAGTCACGGGCGCCCCGCAAGAAGCCGGCGGAGGAGCCTCTGGGCGCCGAGGGGCGGGACGACTCCAGCAGCAACGGCAGCGAGGGCTCAATCGGACCCGGCGCCGCGCCCCCGACAAACACCACCTCTGCCCCCAGCGCCCCCCGCGGGCTGGAGGAGGGCGAGGCGCAGGTACCCCAGCCTCCGGCAGAGGATGCCGGTGTCAGCTCCTCTGGCACAGAGACGGCGAGTGAGCACTCTGCTGACGGTGAGGAGGAGGAGGAGGAGGGTGGTCTGTCCCAGCGCCCCGGCTCCCAGAGGCACTGCCGGCAGCACAGCCGCGAGCAGGAGCCCCCACCCACCACCGACACTGACCGGCTCCCTTCCCCCTCCACACCCACCTCCCCCACCCCCCCCTACCGCGGGGGGCCCTGGGCCAGCCCCGAAGCCGCCGGCGCCCCTCCCCCAGCCTCCGCCCTGGCCCCCGGCGCCCGCGTCTGCGCCCGCTGCCCGGGGCCCCGCCCCGCCCCCTTCCGGCAGGGCACAGTGACCGAGATCGGGCGCGGAGGGCCCGCCCCTTACCGGGTCCTCTTCGACGACCGGGAGGGGGCCTGGGTCTCCCTGGAGGACCTGCGGCTCCCTGCCCGAGCCTGGCCGGACGGCGGCCGCGCCCCCTCGCCCTCCCCCGCCCCGCCCCGGCAACCCGAGGACGCCGAGGTGCTGACCCTGAGCTTGGGCATGGGGCCGGGCGCCGGGCACCACCACCATCACCTCAACCCGCAGCTGGCGGCGGCGCCCAGTGGCGGCCGGGAGGGGGGCAGCACCAGCGGGGGGAGCAGCAGCGCCTCCCTGGAGAGCCGGCTGACCCCGGGCTCCCGTTCCCGCACCCCCCTGGCACCCGCGGGCACTGCCACGGCGGCACAGCAGCAGCAGAAGTACAAGAAGGGGGACGTGGTGTGCACCCCCAACGGGATCCGCAAGAAGTTCAACGGCAAACAATGGCGGCGCCTGTGCTCCCGTGATGGCTGCATGAAGGAGTCCCAGCGCCGCGGCTACTGCTCCCGGCACCTCTCCATGCGCACCAAGGAGCTGGAGGGGGGTGCTGGCACTGCGGGAGGGGGCCCACCAGGCTCAGACGGCCGTGCCAGCGGGCTGCGGGAGGGCAGCTCCGAGTTCGACTGGGACGAGACGTCCCGGGACAGCGAGGCCAGCAGCGCCCGCACCGACCCCCACCCCAGGCTGCCAGCCTCTGGCACCGCTGCCCCGGCCTCCGATCTCTCCAGCTTCAACTCGGACGAGTGCGACGCCGCCAACATGCTGGTATCGCTGGGCAGCTCCCGGTCGGGCACCCCGGGCTACTCGCCCGTCTCCAACCAGTCCCCCTTCTCCCCGGCGCCCTCGCCCTCGCCCTCGCCCCTCTTCGGCTTCCGGCCGGCCAGCTTCAGCCCCATCACCGCCTCGCCCGTTCTTCAGCGGGCAGGCGGTGCCGGCTGCCCGGGGTCTGCCGCCCTGCCTCCCTCCTCCTCGTCCTCGTCCTCCTCCGCGTCCTCCACCGGCTCCGGCTCCTCGCGCCACCGGCACGCCAGCACTCCCAAGCTGGGCGCCCTGACCCCTGAGCTGGGTCACGGCAGCGGCCACCACCATCACCACCACCACCCCCCGCTGCCGCACCCGCACCACCCGCCGCTGAGGGAGCGCCACTCCTCGGGCATCCAGCCCAGCTTCCAAACCAGCCTGACCTTCACCGTGCCCATGAGTCCTGGCAAGGGCAAGGCCAAGGGCGACTGGGCGCACGGTGGGGCCGGCCAGCCGCCCCCGCACTCCGCCGCCGGCGCCGACTACCACAAGGGGGAGGGGGGTGAGACGGCGCCCCCTGCCACGCCACCGCCGGCTGGGCACTTCCCCCGCTCGCGCCCGGCCTCCCCGCCCCCGCCCCCGCCGCTGCTCCTGCTGAGCCCGCCCGCCGCCATGACCCCCGACCCCTCACTCCGCCGGGTGCCCGCAGCCCAGCGCGACTCGCCGGTCATCGTCCGCAACCCCGATGTGCCGCTGCTGCCCGCCCGCTTCACCGAGCGGCCCCCTGGGGCGGGGGCTGGGGCCGGCGCCCCCCTCCCCCGCGGGGCACCGGCCAAGGGCGCCGCCCGGGAGCAGTGCCGGCACCCGGCCGGCGGCAAGTCCCCGCTCCAGGCCCCCGTGCCCATCAACGCCCACCGGATGGCCCGGGCCGCCTCGCCCGGTCGAGCGCCAGGGGGGCTGGGCCCGGCCGCCGCTGCACCCCTCACCCCTGCCCGCCAGGAGCCGCCAATCCAGCCTGTGGCCTGCCACCCTTCGCCAGCCGCCCTCCTGCCCGTCATCGTGCCGTCGCCCATCGGAGACTTCCAGCACCCGGCCCCAAAGAAGGAGGTCATCATGGCGCGCCCCGGAACAGGTACCGTAACCTCTGACCTTTCCCCCCTCTCTCTATGTTCGCGGTCGCTGGCGAGGTCTGTGTGGGGGGGGGTGCGGTGGGGTGGTTAGCTGGCACTGCTGCCGAACACACCGGACTCACCTTCCCCTCGAGGGAGTGACGGTTGGAATATTTTCATCGTGGGGCTCGTCCGGCATACGTTGTCCCGTCTTGCACGGTGGGTTGGGTAGTTGGCGGACAAGCAAGTTATCAATGCACTGCCAAGTGGGAGAACTCACCAGGACTTCTGCTGCGGGGAGCAGGAGCAGGAGCAGACCCTTCAGCCCATCGATCCTGCTCCACCGTTTGTGTCAGCCTATGCTCTGCTGTTCCTGCCTTCACCTCCTTCAGCCTCGAGGAGGTGGGGTGGCGGGGGGAGGCAGTGGGTCCCACGGGTGCTCGGAGAGAGCTCGTTCCTGCTTGTCCCCGCCTCTCATCTCACTGCCTCCCCCCACCCCCCCACCTTGGCCTGAAACGTGCCGTAACTGCTGAGTTTGCTCAGCGCGGGTCGCGTTACAAGGGCCCTGGCCAGACCAGAAGCAGGATGGGAGAAACCAGGCAGGGCCTGGGCAGCATCTGTGGGGAGAGAAAGTCGCGTGAACGTTTCGGCTCTGCTTCGGAACAGACCGGACTCGCGTGCGCCCCGCGAGGGGAGAAGGTTACGGTGCGATCGAGCCGAGAGGTTTCAGATGGATAACATGTTTTCTTGCCGGCATCACCGGCCCGTCCAGCACTCATTGCCCCACCCCCAATAGCCCTGGAAAGGTTGCTGCTTTCAACCACTCCTTGAGGAATCAGGGCTCCCGCAACGCCATGGGGGAGGGAATTCCCGGATTTTGTCGCAGTGACAGTAAAGGAACGGCGCAGTATTTCCAAGTGAGAGGCTCGGAGGGGAGCTCGCAGGGGGAACGGTGTTCCCGTGTATCTGCGATGGAAGCGGTGGGTGGGTTTGGAAGGTGCTGTCCGAGGAGCCTGGGTGAGCTGCAGCTGTGCACCTTGCAGAGAACGCTGGAGAAACTCAGCAGGGTCTGGCAGCGTTTGCGGAGATGCAAGCAGAGTTCATGTCTCCCGGTCCAGTGAGCCTTTGTTCACCCATTTGTCACATCTGGCAAAGGGCCGCTGCGGTTGGAAGGTGAATGAGTTGCTTTTCTCCGTCTGTAGGTGTGGCCAGACCCGCTGAGCTTCACCACCACCCTGTGTTCTCCAGTATCTGCTGTGCGTTGTCTTGAGTCTTGTAGGTGGCAGCCGGTGCTGTATTGGGTAGGAAGCTGATTTGAAAGGGCTGCTTTGTCCTGGATGGTGCTGAGCTCCTTCAGCATCGCTGCCATCCATCACCCTCCTGACTTGTAGCTGAAGGACAGCTGTCGCACTGGAAGTTCTGGGGAGTGTTGCTGAACAGAGAGTGCAGGGTCATCGTCGCAGGTAGATGGGGTAATGACGAAGGCGCCACTTCCATTTGCCTCTGTTGGTCAGTACGTTGAACGTAGGAGTTGGGCTGTCAGGTTATGGCTGTACAGGACGTGGGTTAACCCGCTTTAGGAGCACGGCAATCAGAGAGCCATCGGCCCAACTTGTCCATTCCGAACAGGTTTCCCAAACTAAACCAGTACCGTTTGCTAAAACGTGGCCTGTATCCCTCGAAACCTTCCCTGGTTATGTACCTGTCCCCATGCTGTAACTGTACCTGCACCTCCCACTTCCTCTGGCAGCTCTGGGCAAAGAACGTAGATTAGGTTAGATTCCCTAGAGTGTGGAAACAGGCCCTTCGGCCCAACCAGTCCCACACCGACCCTCTGAAGAGTAACCCACCCAGACCCATTTCCCTCTGACTAATGCACCTAACACTACGGGCAATTTAGCATGGCCAATCCACCCTGACCTGCACATCTTTGGACTGTGGGAGGAAACCCCCGCAGACACTGGGAGAATGTGCAAACTCCACACAGTCACCCGAGACTGGGCTCTCATGGTTTTTGAACTTTTCCCCTGCACCTTAAAAATTTATCCCTCTAGCTTTGAACTCTCCCACCCCAGAGAAAAGCCTTTCCCCATTCACCCTATCCATGCCCCTCATGATTTTGTAAACCTCTATAATGTCACCCCTCGGCCTCCGACACTCCAGGGAAAACAGCCCCAGCCTGTTGTGGTTCTGTTCGCCGAGCTGGAAACTTTTATTGCAAACGTTTCGTCCCCTGTCTAGGTGACATCCTCAGTGCTCAGGAGCCTCCTGTGAAGCGCTTCTGTGGTGTTTCCTCCGGCATTTATAGTGGCCTGTCCCTGCCGCTTCCGGTTGTCAGTTCCAGCTGTCCGCTGTAGTGGCCGGTATATTGGGTCCAGGTCTATGACAACCGGAAGCGGCAGGGACAGGCCACTATAAATGCCGGAGGAAACGCCACAGAAGCGCTTCACAGGAGGCTCCGAGCACTGAGGATGTCACCTAGACAGGGGACGAAACGTCTGCAACACAAATTCCCAGCTCGGCGAACAGAACCACAACAACGAGTACCCAAGCTACAAATCTTCTCACAGACTTTGAGCCCCAGCCTGTTCAGCCTCTCCCTATAGCTCAAACCCTCCAACCCTGGCAGCATCCTTGTAAATCTTTTCAGAACCCCCCTCTAATTTAATCTTCCTGTAACACAGCAATTCTGGTCTCCTCTCGAAAGGAAAGTCATTGTGAAACTTGAAAGGGTTCAGAAAAGATTTACAAGGATGTTGCCAGGGTTGGAGGATTTGAGCTACAGGGAGAGGCTGAATAGGCTGGGACTGTTTTCCCTGGAGCGTCGGAGGCTGAGGGGTGACCTCATAGAATTTTGTAACATCATGAGGGGCATGGATCAGGTAAACAGACAAGGTCTTTTCCCCAGGGTGGGGGAGTCCAGAACTAGAGGGCAGAGGTTTAGGGCAAGAGGGGAAAAATGGGTGCTGGCAGGTGGGACTAGATTGGGTTGGGATATCTGGCCATCATAGAGTCAGAGAGATGTACAGCACGGAAACAGACCCTTCGGTGCATCCTGTCCATGCCGACCCAGATATCCCATCCCAATCTAGTCCCACCTGCCAGCACCCGGCCCATATCCCTCCAAACTCTTCCTATTCATATCCCCATCCAAATGCCTTTTAAATGTTGTAATTGTACCAGCCTCCACCACATCCTCTGGCAGCTCATTCCATACACATGGAGGAATTAGGTCGAATGATCTGTTACTGTGCTGTACAGCTCAATGACGGTCCTGGGGGGGGGTCACGTAGCGAGGTCAAGAGAAATGTTTCCTCTAGCACAACCTTTGAGCTCAGTCCAGGAAAGACCAGAACACACTTCCATAAGAGAGGCAGTGGGAATCTGGAAGTCATCTATCCCAAAAACAAACCCAGCAATGCTGAAGAGTCCAGTGTAAAAATCCACACAGAGACTTGAGATTGTTTTTGCTAGGTCCGGGTTTGAAGGACGCAGAGTTAATGTGGGATGAGAGAGTTGAAGGGAGCCACGCCTGGTGAAGTGTCAGGGCCTACGCTTGTCCCAAATGCTCTGTCCTGGCATTCAGTCAATGTGCAAGTCTGCCCCCAGGGCGTTCTTTATCTCCTGTTTCCACAACATCCTGCAGTTCCTTTCTCGGCTGCGTTAATGCAGCATTACCCGCACTTAAATACGCCGAAACGAGACAACACTCCCGTTCAGTGTGGGAGCAGCTAGACTATCATCTCCATCCCCCACACAACAATCAGTAGTTCGTGTACGCCCCCCTCGATATCCGCTCCCCTCTGCCTACCCCCCCTTCGATATCCGCTCCCCTCCGTCTCCCCCC